>NW_015090842.1:3800581-3902952 GCF_001431845.1 Calidris pugnax | reverse complement strand
GGCGGGGGGTGGGGGGTGGGGAGGTTGCAAAGACTTGCTAAGTAGGAGTTAATGAGGTCAGGCAGCCATGCACAGCTGCAGGTAATTGAGCCTCAATCCAACAATGACTGAAAAAGTTTTTCAACTGTTTACATTGCATAAGGGAAGGAAATGAAGAGGATGGTTCTGAAAAGGTTTCTCCATTTGTCCAGCAAGACACAAATTGGCTCTCTGAAGCCTGCAGATTATTGATAAGATAAACACAAGCAAAGAAGTAAAATGTAGTGATTGTAATTGTTTTTGAAGTCCATCATAAACAGTGCAGCTGAATAAACGATGGATGTTACCAATTAAGTTTTCCAATACTGGAAAAGATTTTTAATCCAAACTATATGGAGAGAAAAAGAATATAAATTCATTAAAAATTGGTGTCTGTATTTTCCAGTGATCTAAATCTCAGATATATATACTGAAACATCCACTGTTTTAAAACAAAAATAAAACAAATTCTCTCTGAACATGACAGGCATTAATATTAACCTGCACTGTTACTACTTGAGAAAAAAAATCTACTTCATAATCTCTGTGACCTTTCCTTACTAACATTAGTATTCTTGATAAAGTCTAAATACTAGCTGCTACACATAAATACTGTGATATTTCTTCACTGTTATGATAGACAGTTTCCCAATTGAGCATCTAGAGGTGAACAGGTTGGTAAATGTTTCATGCATAAGATTATGTCTAGAAAATTTAAGAACTCCACAGGATATCTGAAAGAAAGAATAAAGACTAAATGTTGTATTGTCTTGGCTTGCTTTCTTCTTTTACAAAAACTCAGAACCTGGTATCAAGAATGAGTTATTTCCTGCAGACCTATGAAATATGAAATCATGAATATTTGAAAAAGCTTCCTAAACAAAAAAGAAGAAAACTATCACCATCAATGCAACTAAGATGCAAGGGAAGGCAAGGAGAAATATTTCGTGAAATTGCACATTCTCTGTGATCACTTCGAAAAAAATTACTAAATTGCAGTGGATCTGGATAAAAAATGGAGACAAACTAAGACCTCATGTGATTCTGAGCTGTCATAGACAAACACTGTCACATCTTGTATCACGTAGTCAAACAACAGTAGCAGCAGATTGAGAAGGCTGTGTAAAATCCTAGAAGAGGCACTAAAAAATGATGTTGGAGTGTCAGCTGCTAAGACAGATTCTCCACATGTATCAGTTAAGCCTGACTGCATAGCAGGGCTAGTTCATGCATATACCAGACAAGAAATATTTAATGTATTGGGATATATTAGTATTAGGGAAGAAAGACCCAGGTACTCACAGAAGAATATCCATAGAACCTGTGCTCACCCCGTCTTTATAGATTTAAACAGATATAGCATCCCATCCAAAATACTAAGTTGAGTAGGCACAGAGAAAGTTCACCAACAGGGCACAAGGAAAACATGAAAATACAAGAGAAAATATGCCAAAATTCTAAGTGCAATAGCAAACTCACAAAGAGGAAATAAACAGAATGCAAAAGAAGACCTACTGATACTGTAGAGGAAAAATATGATAATGGAAAATGCCCTGCATATGAGGTCATAAGCAATAATTGTAGCAAGAGAAAACATCATGTCAAAGGTTGTAGATGAAAAAAACAAAGTACAAAGGCATCATATCAAGGAAGCAGGCAGTGACTCAGGGGATGAGATTTTGCATGTCCAACATTAATGCAGCACAAATATAAATAAATGGTTTATAAAGTTCAGGCTAGCATAAGATTCAAGGGCAGGCACAGAAACAACCAGAAAACTGAATGCCAATGAGAAAGTTGAGCATCAGAGACTCTGCTGGCCTGTAAAGCCTCCCTTAGCCTTAAATAAAGAAAAAAACCCAAACGACCAAGGCAAAATTGCAGTAACCTGAACCAAATTAAAATTTCACCGGTGCACGGCCATAATGCTACTATGATAATGTAAACTATAATCAGAATACAAAAGTAAAGTACATAGACCAAAGTATGGATGGTAAAATTAGCTACCAGCTACATAGCTACATAGCTACCAGCTGCAACAAGTGAACTTAGGAACTTAGAGAAACTACTAATAAAATACAAGAATGAGCAAACCACAAATAACTCAGAGCAGGTAATTCTCTATGGTATCCCTATAGCAAAGCTGCTAAAAATTACCAAGCTGTATTTGAAAGACTGGGATGTCTTCCAAGGGTATTACACCTGGAAATAAATAAAACAATTCAGCCTGTACAATGCCTGTCTTGCAGAACACCCATTGCATTAAAACAAGCAAACAAACAAAATACTGGGAGCAATAAAGAAAATGAGGAAAAAAACCTCCAACCACTCCATCATTGCTAAACAAATATCAAGGCAGTCACGAGGCAAGCTGTGAATTTGGAAAGGTCCAAGTAGTTTAAACGAAGTACCAAGGCAAGAAAATTAACAAATACTTTCCTCTGCAGAAACCTGCTTGATTTAACAAAACCGATTGTACTTTTAAGATAGTATCTATCTGGATTAGGAGGACAAAAACCTCTCCACACACCAGCAAAGACACAACTTCCCTGTGGCAAGTAACAAAAGACTATCAGTATAGTATTCTGCTGTATGGAAGAAAAACTTCTGGATTGACGGCACTACTCAGGCAGTAAGAGGTCCTTAACATAACCTTGTATGTTTGCAAGAATGAGTCAAGAAAATAAACAAGGAGCTAAATAAGATTAAGACAAAATTGTAAGAAAACACAGTGTAATTCATAGCTTTGGAAGGGCTATAAATCCCACACTAAACAAAGTACAAGAATTGATGGACCACACTAAAGAAATCAGGCCAGTCTGAAGACTACTGAGAGTTCAGAGTCTGTTTTCTGGTCATGAAACATACTTCCCCACAGTCCCACGACAGGAGTGGTAAGTCCTTTGCTCACCCTCAGACCTTGTCTGCTGGGTGACTTTAGGCAGCTGCTCACTGTCCTTTGGTTGCTTACCTTTCCTTAGTCAAATATATTAGATTCCATTAAGAAGGACCTAACTCCTCCTATAATCGCAGAGATGCACCAAGATGCTTCATTCTGGAATTCGGGATTTCACTGTGGGAGTCAAATGCTTAAAAGCTAAATGTTTCCTTTATTAGGGTTGTTAGGAGTATTTGCAGCTGCATACATTTGTAACTGTAGAGAGGTAGGAGTAAAGTACCTTAAAATGAAATAATTAAAGGAGGCACTGAAATGCACAAAGATAAAGCCAACAGGACTGTAAGAGATAATAGTTATCTGCAGTAATAAACATTGTGAGAACAATTCATGATTTGTGATAACATTTAATGTGAGGATATAAATCAGATCAAAAGAATACAGTTGAAAGATGGAAAACACACGCACAGCTAGACAGAAATAAAGAAAATATAAAGAGCCTTTTCTTATCTTCACCTTGTAATTGAGATAATGCTTGTCTTTAACGATACACCCTTAGAGCGGCTCCTGCACTTAGCTGCAAGGCTGTAACAAAGACACACTAACACGTAAGTTTAGGGATGTAGGTCTATGTTAGGCACTGCTGAGCCTGTTCTGTTGATTGCTGAGTCACCCTGAAGACACTGAACTTATCATTGTATGCCTGGCACTTTGAAACATGTACCTTTAAATATGTACATCAGGTAAGGACTCAAAATATTTTAGGCAAATGATAGATTTCCTGATGTTGTCAAAGTCTGATGTGTAAAGTAATACATCTTTTCAAGGCCTAAGCTGCACCTGCACAGGTGAAATTAAAAAGGGAAGAATGAAGCAGAGATGGCACATGCCCGATGCTGTCAGGCTTCTTGCTTTAAGAATGCCATTGCTATTACATGGGGTGCTGCTAGACAGCAGTTGGAAGGCAGAAGGCAGCAGTTTCTTTTCTTCCTCACAGGGATAACATTCAAATGAAAAAAGAAAAAGTAAATTGAAAGAACTAATATACCAGAATTTTAAAGAAGACAACATGTTCATACTGGTTCCCTTGAAGCTTCTGACATTGCTTCACACAACATTTTCTATACCTGTAGACGTATCCTATAGATGAAACAATTACAAGGGCAGGAAAAACAGAATGAAAACTTTAGCCTGAGATTAGTTATGAATATTTCATGGCCTTACTGAAAGCATATTTCAGGTGAGTCTCCATAGCAATCTGCTTTGTATCTGGTATCATTAAATAATTTCAAATTAATGACCTGGCTAATGGAGCAGGCATTAAATTTGCACTTAGAACTGGGGTGGAAACAGACTGCAAACCTGCTGGAGGAATAAAAATCCAGTAATTCCAGACTGAAGAAATGCTGCAAAGCAAAGTGCTATTGTTTAGGGATGAGAACAGACCTCTGCAGAGAAGCAGGAGAAAGAGTCGTGCAAGACAGGACACTGCTAGCTGAGCAAAAGCTGAAAAAACGCAGAAAATCTAGGGGTGCTTATTGGATCATAATCTGATCACGAGTCAAAAATATCATGCTGTTAGGAAAAGCGTGCCATGGGTGGATGAGTTTAGGCTGCAAGACATAAATCAGATTCTCTGATTTTTTTAGTAGTCCTAGGATTTAAGCTAGAGTACTGTATTGGGCACTGGATGGCAGTATGGCAAGAACTAAAGTAGTGCAAGAATAATAATTAGAAACACAGAGGACCTGACTTTTCAGGAAAATTGAATGAATTGGGGTACTTTAGCCTGAAGAGGAGAAGGGTGAGGCAGAATATAGTTACAGCCTTCATATGTAAAAGCCAGCTGCGAGGAAGAACAAGAGAATGATTTGTGAAGTACATCTGTGAAAGATGAAACAAGAAGTAGTGGGCTCAAATTGCATCACAATGTTCAGGTTAAACCTTGGAAAAGCTTTTCAACAGTAAGGACAGCGAAACAATGATGAAATAAATTACCAGATGAGAGTATAGTACTTCCAACTTTGGAGGTATATAAAACAGGATGGCCAACCATTTATCAAGAATAACAAAGAAAGAAAGTGAAATAAGATGACTTCCGGAGTTCTTTCCAGCTCTAATTTTCTATTTCTTTACAATTCTCAGCTACTAAGTTTCCACGATTCAAAGAGCATATTCTGTTCTCCCAGTTAAGCCTGTCTCTTCATATTCAAAGACGCTGTGACTTTTCATGACACTGACTAAGCACAAGGATCTTGCCATGAACATATACGGACAGGGAATTTTCATGAATAGTAGTGTTTAAACATTAAAACTCATTCTCAGTGTCTCTACCACTGCTGGTTCTTTTGAAATCAAAAGGCAAAACTTAATTTTTCTCAACAGTACTTTTTTACTGTCCTTTATACAGCAGGGTGTACAAGGCAGTCATTTACATAAAAAAACCCAACCCTTAACATATATTTTTAAATTCAGGTTGCTGAAGGAAAAGAGTGTTAATATGGACAATGCTCTACAGGGCCATAAAAGAAATATTATCACATGCAAATACAACATTGTCATTCTTTGAAAATAATTTTTCTGCCTTTTGAGTAAATAATTTAACTGAGAATAAGACATTTTGGAACCTCTCAGCTTTAAATCCATAACTATTTTTTAAAATCTAATCACGTATGATGCTAATACTGTCAATACTCTCTGAGGCACGCAAAATTTAATGAGGGTTTTTTTTCCATTTTTATTGGACAAAGAACAGAAATGTTCTGACTGCTCCTAAACAAGTATTTAGCTACTACTTCAGTTGTGGTAGCTCTTCTTTTACTCATCTTTATAAAATGAAACAGTCTGTTGCATTAAATTTTCACGTGCGTTCCATGTATGTTTTTGACAATTCAGTTTTGATTAAGCCGTAGCAGAGCAGCAGCCAGTATCCTTTTCTATTTCAAGAATTTTCTAAAGATCCCGTGGAAGTCAAAGTCTGCAAATCCCTGTCTGTTTATTTGCTTTCTGGTTAACTATCCTGAATTGTGAAAATATCTGTATAGTCCTTTATTCACTGGTAAAATGTCACTAACACTTTTAAATTTACTGTCTCCAGCAAGCATTTAATTCAAATTTAGCAAGCCAGATACCGCTTTTTAATTAATATAAGATGATTGTTAAAAGAGAACTTACTGAGCATTTAGAAGATAAATCTAATAGTCTTGTAATTAGCTCAAAATTACATAAGCAAGAAATGCCTAATCTCATTCTTAGTAGCACATGGACTTTGTAAGGAATTTGTAGATACTTAATTAACAGTTATCAAAATAGCTTAGAGCAAGACAGGTTTCTATTAATTGTTAAAATAGTGATATTTAATAAGCTTGTTAAATGATAACACACTTGGGACAACAGACTCATTTAATTTTTGAGTATGTCATTGTAATTCTCTAATGGCTTTATCAATATATTATATTGCAGGTTTGTCCACAGTAGTCAGTGATTTTCCATTATTTAACTTTTAAGTTTGTAAAGAGGTATCACCTTCAGAAGTAGCTGTTTAGCTCCTCTTAAATATTGCTAGTTTGTGTTCACTCTTCAAACTTCTGATTGCAACAATTTAAGATTTAACTTTTGGGCAGTGGGGAAAACCTTGCTAGTTCATTTGTTTGCAAACCTGAAACCTTCATCTTCCACAAGCAACTTATAATCATAAAAGTAACCTTATTAGAAATTCTTTCCTTCACTGTGCCTTTCATTTCCCCTTCCTTACTACTACTACAAAGAAGGTGTATTTTTGGGAAGCTTAGTTTTTTAGCTTGAAGAAATCTGTAAGTAGTTTAGAGAGGCTATTCTGGCACTGTACTTAGTACTTCAAGAAGACTTTATTCTCCTTGGTTAAAACTGTTTACATTTTCTCCTACGATAGCATTACCTTCCCCCTGCTTGAATTTTCACAGTATAAGGACAAGGTCTAACTAAGTTTTCCAGCACAGTAGATGAAGTAATCAAGGCTGTGCTTATCACCAATGGAAGAAAAATATACTGATGATGGTATGCAATTGCAAGACCAGATTCCTGAGCCAGTGAAAGAACAAAACACTGTAGATCTCCAAATTCCCAGGTGAAACTGTCTGCTAAGTACCACTAAATGCTGTTTACAGATAGAAAATGACGCGCTAATGCAAGAAATAGTAGCAAAGAAACAGTATTTGTATGGGGTTAAAAGAAAGGAAACAAAACATTGTTCGTTTAGAGTTCAAAAGCATAGAAGCACCAATCCTATCACAATTATCTCAAAAGGACCAGTAAAAGAGAATGTTTATAGATATTTTTTCCATTTACTCAAAAAAGAAGGGATCTCTGCAGCTGCTCTTCAGTCCACACAAAAAAAAAAAAAAAAAAAAAAGGAACTGTACCTGTATAAAAGAGATTGGGGAGGAAAACAATTGACCTATATAATCTTTTACAGTGGGGACTGGCTTCCAAATATATTTTCTTCAGAATGTCCTTTAGGACCCTAACAGTGAGAAGTTACTTCATTCCAAGTAACTCAGCGGAAAAGTATTTTTCTGCTTCTTTTTGGTTTGGGGATTTTTTTTTTGTTTTGTTTATTAAAGAGCCGGTAGACTGCAAAGAGGGCACTAACCCATGGCCCCTAACCACGGGAGGTTAAATTAATTAGAGGAGTTAGAACACTTAGTATTATACATTACACAGTATGCTTCATACATTACGCAGCATGCTTAATTCTGAAGAGCTCAGCCTACAGTTGCTATTGTTAACTATACAGCAATTGTCGCCACTAGCGTCCTCCTGTCTGTAGGGGAAAGAAGAGTCCTCCTTCTATCTGATACAACTGCAAAAAGGGAACAAGCTTTTCGGAGCCAGTCCCTTCATGACATCTGACAAAGAAGCAAGTAACTCCAAATTAACAACAGATTCCAGTCTGACAGATTTCCATCACCAACAGATAGATACCGTGCAAGTTAAATGAGGAGTAGCGAAGAGATTGAGATCTTGAGTTTGCATTGTTCATACCAGTCGGAATTATACAGTGCATTTAGAAAAGTATTCTTACTGTTCCAGAGCACAACAAAGCTGGCTGTCCCAGCAATGCCCTGTAGATCACAAATGACAATGCATATTCAGATTGCATATTGATGTGTACACATTGCTTTAAATGGCATTTATTATTTCACAAGTAGCATGGGAGTCAGTGATGTGGTAATTCATTTAATTTGTTCAACCTATTTAATATACTGGAGACACTGTGCAAGTACTTGTCAGTCCATTAGCTGCTACAGTTCTAGGGGCTGTTTCATCTGCATTTAAGCCCATTACTTCCCTAAAATGTTTGTTAAAATTGACTATCTAATTTATTAAGTAAGGGCAACAATGATGCATTTCCTTATTCATTGTCTGTGATAGATAGAAGTTGAGATGTGATCAGTAATCAGGGAATAACAAAGGAAGCAAGTCTTACCATCTTCTGTGAACAACCCGGGCAGTGACCACAAAGAAATGATCCTCTATAAATAATGCAAGAACAAAAAGAAATACATCATCATTATGGACAGAAGTCTTCTACAGGCAACTCTTTATGATCACAAAGAGAGAAATAAGTACATCCAGTACTATCTGTGGTAAATGTAGCTGCAGCAGAGATAAAACATATGTTTGTGTGTGTGAAAAAAAAAAAAAGAAAGAAAGAAAAAAGGCAAGGGATAAAAAGTGGCTTAAAAGTTTTTATTTCCTGGCTTTTAAAGCTTGATAGCAAGAATGTTATAGGCAGAAGCTTAAATGTTTCATTTAACAATATTTTGGAGAATTCATTTTACAGCTTTTTAGGAGTGTTTTAATGTTTTTAATAGTTTGTGTCAATAGGAGGGAGAGCTTTGTGAAATAGCTTCTGAAGTTTTGCCACAGAGGGGCAACTTCTGATGGAGAAAATTATATCTGAGTAGAAATATAGTTGCTGATGGAGAACACTTTACCTGCAGAGAAGCACAGATACTGCCAAAGCAGATTTTATCTGCCTGCTAACAGAAAAGATTTTACCTGGTAGTGAAATGCAACTACTGACAGAGAAGATTCCACTCATCAGCAGTTGAACTTCTGTGGCACATAAAACTTTTTCTGTCAGACACTGCACATAATTTTTTTTCTCCATTGTAGGATAAAATCCAAGCAAAAATGTAGTTGCTGATGAAGCTTGTGTGCATTTGTGTGATGGGAAAGAGTTCATCAGTTCCCTACCTGCTGGGGCATAAATTTTCACCAGCTGAGAATCCGGCCCGGTAATGTATTACACACACAAATGAAGCACTGCATCTCGGAGCAGGAGCCAAAATAGTAATAAACTCCAGAGAAGTAACCTTATTATGCAAAATTTCATATCAACACTATAATGACTTCATTTTTTAGAGCAGTCATGTGGAAAAAAGGATGCTTAATTGTTATTGCTATAGGCTGGAGAACCAGGATGACTGGCACACAAAGAAAGAAACTAAGATCCCCAAAGCAGACTTAACTTAATGTATCTGGGTTTGTTTGTTTTCCAGCCTTGGGTTTCCTTCTGAAACCAGCCACACAATTTGCTTCTCCAAATTGTTTTGTGAGGTGACTGTATGAGCGAAGCCCTATTTGTGCGGGCTCTTGGAAAGCACAAACCCTCACTCAGACAGAGATGAATATGCAGACAGCTCTCGAAAAGCAGTAAGTGGCAAAGTCTGAAGAAATGTCATGTTATTTGAGGTAGAGATATTGATCGGAAATAAAGACTTTTGTCTTTCTAAATACATACATTGTGTTTGATTTCATGGGTTTCAGGCAGCTTTCTACTTTCTTCAACTGCTAAGCAAGTCGCTCCTGCGCTTTACTTTTAAGAAGAAAATGCACAACTGCAAAGGTAACCACAAATCTCTCAGACTGCGAATATACATATAAAAGACATTTCCCACTATTCTAGATTTCAAATTCTTTTCACGTAGGCTATTGAAAGAGATGAAAATGGATAAATGTGTAGCCACCAATGGCGTCCGTCTCTCACTTTATAGAGAGCTACCATTTCATTAAGTTTGAAGTTTTTGAAATAATATAATCATAATGAAAGAAAGGAAATAAAATTCTCAGAAAGTTCTCAAAGGAGTATTAAAAGATGAGATTTGAATAAGACTGATCAAATGTTGGAATGGAAGATGCAGATAGGTCATAAGCCTTTGCTTTTTTGATTGCCCATATTGTCTCGAAACTGTTCAGCAGAACAAAGAGTTTTGTGGATGAAAGACTGGTGTGAAGAAACATGAATGTCAACTTGAGTTCTGAAAGACAGTCTGCTAATGAAATATTCTAAAGTCATTTTCAAGGTGGTAGAAAGTTCTCACTGATGTGCACCAATGCTTCTGATAAAAAGCATCAAATAGTTATGCAAGTATTGGCTTTTAGGTCTGAGAAAATAAAGCAGTGCTTGTATGACTCCAAATGTTGCAGAAACACATTTAGTTTTAATACCTTCAGAGGATTAAAAACAATAATGAGGATGCTGTGTTTAGATTCTAGTTTAGGCATATATAACAATTATGGATCAGTTAATTTTCAATATAACAAAATAAGCTGATATATCGCAAACTGAGTAGACTGAAAATACAGACAGACCCTAAATGCATTTTTAGTTCAAGAAAAAAAAAAGCACTATTTGTTTGTGCAATAAGTATAATAAGTATAATTTGAGACAAACAGTAAATAATACATTTGGCTGCTCCTAGTAGAATAGACTTCTGAATCTGACACTGTGTGATATTTAATAGCTTCTTCATAATAGGAGTTCATAAGACAGAAAGATCTAAAAGCAGTAAACATATTTCCACAGTTCTAGGTGAGCAGATCTAATTAAGTTTTGGAATATAAAAGCCTCTGAAGTCATACTGCCAATTCCCATCTTCTACAGGGATTTTCTCTCGCACTTGAGCTAGCTTCTAAAAAACTTGCTTTGTCTTTGATTTCTTGTAGGGCCAAATTTTAACAGCACTGAAGTTCATAAAGGGGAGGCCTAATTTACCTTGAGTATCCATTGCTTCCGCCTTGGCACCCTTTCTCATTAAATTACTGAAATAAGACGGTAAGTCTGTAACCTTGGCGTAAGGATGAGCTGTCAGACAGAAAGACCAGATGCAGGGAAGGCATTAAATAGCTGAAGGGAAATTTAAGTAATTTTTCTGCTTTTAGAACAAAATATTGAAGCAAGAAGTAGTGCTGCCTGAAGTTACCTAAAGCTCTGAAGTGACTTTTAGAAACTTCCCTGTATTAATCTCAGGGAGAGCCCCCTTACCCCAGTGTTCACATGGCTAAGGCACCTCTGCACTCAGGCCTGCTCCCGACTGCTTTTCAGAAGCAAGGAGCCCAAAACCATCCCAGGCACTGAAACCTGTGGGCAGATTCAGAATATGCAGAATATGCAGACCAGCAGGAGAAAGTATGTTAGACAATTAAATTACAATGATCACCTTTTTGTCAAATATAGTCAAAGGAGAAGTGGTTCATACTCAATCCAGTAATTAACACACTGCAAGAAGTGAGAGAGTTTCTGTGAGAGTGGCTGAAATTCTACCTTTATTACCTTCCAGAAAACCCAGCTAAGGCTACTCACAAACGGGAGGGTCATCCCTCCCCCATCTTGCTGAAGTGATTTCACAGAAAAGTGTAGGAAAGAAATCAAGTTTAAATAGGTCAGAAAGGAGGAACATGAAATAGGATTCTTAACAGGTGAAGGTAAACAAGATGGTGTGATGTGTAACTCCACTGTTACCCTCAGCATATTCCAAAGGCTAACTCTGAATAGCTGCCAAATCAATATCTTTCTTATCTAGAATCCCATTTGTAGGCACCCAGTTCTTGCTGTGCGCTGTAAAGGGATCTGATCATCTAAGAAAGAGCTCTGAGCTCCATACAGGCAGCCTCCTCTCAGTTATGCCAATCTTCCAAAAATTTGGCTTTAAGTCTGCAACCCACAGACATTGTCTTTTGCTTCTATTTTGAGAGTGTCATAAATATATGATATATCTCCTTGTTTGAGTTACAGCATCCGCTTTTATTCCTAGGGTCGCTATTTTCCATTAGATTATGGTGGGGCATAGGTTCTTTGTTCCAAAACAGTTCAGCCAGGTTTCAGAAAGATAATACATATTGTACGCTAATGGAATAAGAACTCTGTATCTGCTTTTAACACGTATTCCTTTGGAAACAGGAAATGACTGGCTGTTATTGGCTGCTCTCCCTTATGATTTAAAAGAAGAACTGTAGGAAGGCTTTGCTGAATGGCCTTTGATTTTCTGTCAATGCAGTTTTGCCAGAATTTTAACCGAGCTCCCATAAGTAAAAGTAAAACATTAATCTGCACAGTCAGTCAGTCCCTGGATAAACCTTAGAAACTAAAAATGTTTACAACAAAGATATCATAAACCTTTGAATACTTAAAAGAATGATAACAAAGCAAGTAATTCTCTATTTAAAACTACTTAAGATGCAACACTGTTGTTCTGAATCTAGATGAACAAATAAAAGCCAAAGATAAATTACAGTTTGTATTTCAAAGTTACTTATCCTTTTCTTAAAATCAGCCCTAAATAAAGTGTTTAACTCTCTTTAAATGTGTGACACCATCCATCACAATTTTATAGTTAGACACATAATAATGTATAATCTCAGCTTGCTGTCCACTTGTAAAAATGGGAATAGACTTCAAGAAATAAGCAATTTCCCAACAGAAAATTGGAAATTCTGCCAACCAATTCCAGGTGACCTGCCATCAATCAGTGTTAAATTCTCCCAAGCTATTGCTGAAGGGTATTGCCATTACTGACGGGCTTCACCTGGTGACTAATGGTATATAACAAATACATTCAAGAACTATAGAAATCCTAAGAATCTGTAATTGTCAGTTAACTTCCAGCAAAGACCTTCTCAGGCAATTCAGAAAGAAAGTGAGATTTCTATAACCCTGAAACTACTCATTTTTATTATAATGTTTTTTTTTTTATAAAAAATCAGAATGCCTTGATGCCATGAAACTAAATTAAATCAGACTGCAAAATACTTACTTGTTGCAGAATGATTTAATGTAAATCTACTTTGCCATGTGCACTGAATATGCCCTAAGTTGACAATTACGCTAAAACTGGACTGACATTCAAGTTTCTAGAAAAACTTTGTGTGATTAATAATTATGATTAATGTCTGAAGTGTGCTATTCCAGGGTAATAGTTTCTTTCATTTGCCTGAGTATACATTTAGATTTAGGTACTTAAGTGCTCTGGTTACCCATGTAAAGCCAGCATGGCTATGAATTACTTTACAAGTGAGAAACATGCTACAGACAAGAAGTCTGGACTGTGTATGACCAGGGAAGCAGAGAGAAATGATGATGGATTTGTTACACGGAATCTCCACAATAGGGAAATAGGTTTTCACAGTTGTCAAAAACAGAATCCATCAAGATTTAAAACCCTTTGTGAAGTACAGAAACTTTAATTTCCACTGAACTTTCATATTAAAAAATAAAATAAAATTCTAAAAAGTAGTGGGAAGTACTGCTGGGCACACCTTGAAATCAGATCAGATCAGGAAGTGTCTTGCTCCCTAATAGCCCTTTCGAAGTCACTAATCCTGAGTTTAAAGGCTCACAGGACTGTTGCTGTCAGTGAAGCAATACACAGAGATCCAATGCAACAATTCTGCGTGCATGACATCTATGGGGCAACTCACAGGGGTGAGAAAAGCACATCTATGAATATTAGCAGGACCTAAATTTATAAAACCTGCAACAAGATGGGTAATTAATCATGTGTTAGGGGAACAAGAGATAGCAGTACCAGAATACAGCTTTTTTTCTCTAAATAGATCTGCTTCATGCTGTGCTATGTTAGGATAATAATTGCAGATTTCCAAGATAGATAATGCAACATTTTCATTCATGGTGAAAAGCTGTATTATACTTCTAATGTCCATAGGACACCGGGCCACTCCCCAGAATAATGCAAATCAACAAAAAAAAAAGGTATTTCGCATGCATTCAGCTTTGCCCAAAACGGCAGAAGATGATGAAGGCAGAGAATTAGATGTGAGCAGAAAACAGTCTTTAAATCCCTGAAAATCTTCAAAATAAGAAGTTTCCTCTTGCCCTTCCCCATGGCTCAGGTAAAACATAGAATCTGGATTTCCCCTGTACATTTGTCACAGTGGAGATTTCATCCCACGTGATACTGATGGTTTAGGAGTTCTGGTTTTGTTCGTAACTCATTATGTGCAGCCAGCAGTGACAAGAGCTGAACATGTGGCTTTCCAGAACTACTGTTAAGAGCAGAAATCTTCCCTCAAGCAGAACAAGAGCCTTTTACTTTCAAATGACGTCACCTGATTCATTTAGTCAGGGTTTGCCTGCTGTTGAGCAGGTTAAATGCAGACAAGTAAACTTCCAAAAGAGCAGCCAATTTCTCAATAAATACAGAGCTTGCTATAAATGGGTTGCAAAGTTATCATGCGCATTTTTTTCTGTTAAAAAACACATATTAGTGTGTTTGAACTCAGAGCTTAGTACCAGTGAGGGCAATACTAAGAGTAAATATCGGCTATGAATATAGGACTGAAGTAATGCTGAGGTCTTTATTTCTACAGACAGGAGATTCTCAGCATTTCATAAAATTCTGTGAATAATCAGATCATCTTTGCAGCATTTATTAACTTTCTCACTACATCCCTCTGTCAGAGGTGTTACTAAGAGCCATTTTACAGATGAAGTATAAAATGGAGAGGTGCTAAGTGGAAAAAGAATTAGCATCCAAGAGTGGGTTTCAGTCCCTCTAACATACTGAGAAATGCTATGTCCCATTCTCTCCATAGCTTGCTGCGCCCTCTCTGAGTGCTTAACGTCACTTGTAAAAGAAATCGGCTTAGATTTTCAAAGTGGAGAGTTAAAATAGCCTTAAGTACTTAATGGCAGATTGAAAGATTAAGGAATAAAAGAAATACATTGAACAAAATAGCATCTAAGATATTAATTTAATTACCAAGTATCCTCTAATGGTCCAGTAACTGATCTGTGGTAGCATGGACTTAATTTCTCCCTTTAAGTTCAGAACAGAGAAGCACCAGATGACACGATCTTCTATTATTCTCTAGATATACATCAATGAACACTATACTGATGTATTTCATAGAACAATGGTCCTTCAAGTTTAGTATCTTGTCTCAAGACATGTTTTCTGAGAGTACAGAATTCATTAAAAGACTTCACACTGAACATATATTAGATTAAAAATTAGATTTTCTTTTGAAATCACATTTTCTGGGATAATTGCTCTTTTTAAAAATTTTAAAGACAATTAAAAAATTATTTCATTTTGCTGAGTTAAACCCTGGCCCATCAGATACTAACTGAATGTCTCCTTGCCATTAAGCAGCCTAAAATATTTCCAATCTGTCCAGTAATTGCCCATAACATATACTGGTATTGACCAAGCTGCTGATGCTTCCAAATGACTTTTCGTAAAATCTGGACTTTGGTTATTTGAATTACTTTAAAACACATTAAATATAAGCATTTCTCTCATTACTGTTTAAAAAACCCAAATATTAACATATTTCAACACACTACAGTTTTTAAAACTCTTAAATTCTGACCATAGGTTCCATAAGCAAAGGATGGATTCTCAGTGGATGTAATTGGGTAAGTTCCACTGATTACACAGGAATAGCAGGAGTGTAAACCAGATGATTTTTAAACAGTTCTAAAGAGATTTCGAGCTGTAACAGATCTGTATATGACAGGATATATGCAAGAGATAGCCCTAAAAAAGACCTTTCTTCTTATGAACACTTGCACTAAATTCACAGGAACAGCTCAGACAAATGTATTCCACTGAGCAGGAATAAAAATAGGCCTATACATGCTGACATCTGAAAGAAGAAATAAGCAGATATTTTCATAATGTAGAACATTTTTACTGTATTAAAGAGAGTTACCTTAGAAATCCAAAGACATACCATTGCTTATGACAAATACTAATTAAAACTGCTCAAGCCTGGAGGTACGTGTCCACTTCAAGCTTTCTGAACCTCTTACAAAGCCCATCAGGCTTTTCAGGCCTGTTCCATATTGTTCACACATCGCGTACGAGGCACTGCCATCTGCGACGCTTCACAGCCATGACACATAGGAAGGAGAGAATAAGCATTTCAGTTCACAAAGAAATATGTGCTATGGATTGTTTACAAAAATAAGCATATATAAAAAACTGCAGGAAATAGGTCTCTGTACACCTACAGTCGGGGAAGAAGAGCCTTCTATCTGACACATCTCATAGTAAATTATTATGGAAATCATAGGAATATTTTAGCATTATATCATTATGCAGAATCATGCCATTTCTGTAACATCACAGAAGTTACTGATAAACCTTAGGATATAATAAGAGTTTTACTGAAATATTTTCTCAGACTGTTACACTATTAGGGAAATTTAGATTTCCTGAAGGGATAAATTCTGACACTCGTACTCATGCTAAGTCGAACCTCATGAGTTGTCTCAGTGATTTAATAGACTTATTCATTGGAGAATTTCTTAGAGTGATCTGGAGACTTGTAAGCAAGCCCCCACTATTTAACACACAAACACTGTTTTCCAAGTCCTTCCTCAGCTGAGAATCTCCCCATCAAAGGCAGAACAGCATTAAAAAAACCTGCAGCATTGCCAAGCCTGAAATAAGTGATTCTGTTGTTTTAAATACAAATACCGAGTCGTGGTTATGCACTTTGCAAAGAAGACATTCTCCTTTCTTGAAAAATGCAGAAGAGAAAAAACACTAAAGGAGTTTGATAAATGTTGTCATTCTCTAAGGACATTTAGGAATTAGAATTCTATTAAATGGAGCTACTTTATATCCTCTTTGAGTTTTCATTTCTTCGACAATGGAAACTGCCTTTGGGAAGATGACAGATGCTGATCCCGTGAGTATGTTAAGTGGTTCAATTATGTCCTTGTGAGTAGGCTGAGGCAATGAAAGCCAGAGACCTTGCGGTCCCCTGGCCTACTACTGCTACAGTAAGCTTCTTCCAAGCCAGTAAAATAAACAAGCCAACAGCTCTACCATTCTTCATACACAGACAGAAACTTCTGTGATTCAGTAAAATTTCAAGTATCAAAAAATGTTTGAAAGTGTATATTCTAACCACCAATGCGCTTTTAGGGAACTTCTGTGTTTTGGACCTATTAGTAAGCTTGGCCCAACTTTCTTCTCACATCACTGCTATCAGTGTCACTGTGGCTTATTTCCAACCTGCTAAATCCAGACAAGATCATATGAAGTGGTCTTATTTCTTTCAGATGGCCCCTCACAGCATAAGGATACCATTGGCCTGTGGGCTAGGCATGTGGAAATTCTGAGATTCTGAATAAATAACTGTAATTACAAGTTATCTGGAGTAAAGAGCACAGTGTCTGTTTTGGATTGTAACTAGTAATACCCTTTAACAGGGACAAGACAATTTGGAAAAACTTACAGTAAAAGGACGCATAGTCACGATGGGAAAAGAAACAGAAGAAAGTCAAGACAGCATAGCATGAACAGCACTGTTTTGAGATTTAAATATCAGAGGTTTTAGGAGTTACTCACTCAAAAAATGAACAGAATGGAAGGTTAAAGAAGTGAGAGGTGTTCTCTAACCCATAACAGCATGGCTCACTTCATAACAGCCTCCACTGCAGTCTTTCACTGAGCCACTTTCTATTCTCCTCGAGTAGGAGCTGTAGAATATTTTGTGAAGTTGCATCTTTTAAAGTCCAGGAAACAATCAGTGAAGCAAGATGCATCTCCTTTAGAAAGAGGAATTAAACTCACCCCATGCTCCATGAAGCCATCAAGCTCATGGCTGAGCAACACACTGTAGAGTGGAATATAATGAGGCTGCCGTATAATGCCACATTACAAAAAACTGTGCAACACTACAAAAAACAGCCTACCACATTCTGATAACACAGCTCCCTTTCTCCCTACTAAAAAAGGTTCAGAAGAAAACTAGAAAATGGATTCAGCCATAGCAATCTCTTACAGTTCATGTTAATTAGTCATTTTTTCAGTCAAAATATATGCAATGAAACAGTCAGCTGAGATTCTTTAGAGATTATCAGAAATTAAGTGTATGCACTGCACACACTGTTATAAACTGATCTCTCTTCACTATAAATTAACACAACTATGAAGAGCAAAATAATGGTTATTTGATTGCTAAAATATTATTTTTATAAGTGACAATTAATTCTTCATTTCCAATTTCATTAGTTGTCTGCAACTCTTTAGCCTTGAAAACTCTATTATAAAAATAATTGAATCTAACTTCTAAATGGTTAACCTCTGAAATGGATGTTGAGTCTAATTATTCATTCATAATCCCAAATTTGGGGCATCCTTGATTACCCCAAACTTAAGTGGACATAAATGTGATGATGAATCAGACCTTAGACTTTTTCCTGGCCTTATATGTCTGAAACATTTGGACACTTACCTTAAGAATAACCACACAAGGAGGCAATAAAAATCACTTGCTTGGTAGACCGCAATAAAAACGGAGTAAGCAAGAATAAATAAGACAAATCCTCCAAATGTCTCTTAAGAGATGACCCTGATGGCAAAAGCCATTTTCCTGTGCAGAAATCACTTCCTCATTTGCAATTTATGTCTGGCTATTTTTCTTGTCCTTTATTTGACAATTGAAATTTCATAGTCTTTTATATCCTGCATTTTTAGAGGAAGGGAAAAAAACCCCACCCTAACTAGGATATACTCCTGCAGCAGTGAAGAAAGAAGCTGGTTACCTCAGTCATCTACACCTGAGAAGGTTCATGCAGTGCTTTCCGAGGACCATGCCACATATGCCATCTTCCAACACAGTGGCTTCCTGGTACAGTTACAAACATAATTAATTATTGATATACATCCCATTATGTATCAGGTAAGAAGATACAGTTTGTTCTGTGTCTTAATAGGCACCAGGCTGTGGACTGTGAAAGGCAAGTGTTGATATGAAATTTTTAAGAGAGTTCTCATAATGAAGCAGTACTAGTGACACAGATCTTCTAATCAGGCATTTAGGAATTTTGCTTTGCGGCTTGGAAAATGTCTTTCATTTAAATTCACCTCCTAGGAGCTGTGTGTCAGGCAATTATTTTCTACCACAAGATTTCAAAGTCCAAGCAAATTAAATGGGCTCTGTTCTTAAAGTAATACTGCCCTCAAAGCATCATTACTGTTAAGAAATAGCAAACATGAAGGCGCAAGGATTTGTGTTCTCTCTGATGAATACAGGTGCAATGCTATTGGCATCAGATGTGTGTATTTACAGATCTATGTATAGTTTCTCTGGACGAGGAACACAGTTGAATACTCACAACTCTGAAAGAACAGCACTGAAAAGGAGATCCGAGTTCACTTTCCAGAACACTTAAGACTTCTGAACTAATTTAATTCAAAGTGTGATGGCATACAGTGATACTACTTCCAAATCTGCCCAGATATTAGCTAGGGAGAATCAAGTTTTGTCAGAAATAGACTCCTGAAGAAGAAGAACAACCTTGCAAAACACAGCACCAGCAAGCACTTATCTTCCTTTGAGTTACTACTAGATGAATGTTCTTGTGAAGTACTGTAAAGCTTCACGTGTTGCTGAATTTTAGTCTTAGGTTGCCTCCTCACTGAAATAGAAAGTAAATGGTTGATTTTCAGGTTAAGACATTCGAAAAACTAGTGGTCATTTAAAATCAGTTGGAACCATCGAATAGAAAGTAAATGGTTGATTTTCAGGTTAGACATTCAAAAAACTTGTGGTCATTTACAATCAGTTGGAACCATCACCCAAAATACAGGCCATCTGGAAGCCTACAGATGGGTTTATGTACAAACGTACAGAAGAAGTCTGGGGAACTATAGGGTGGCAGTCCGCTTTTGAAAAGAAGAGACATAGCCCACAGAGCAGCAGTGCAGTCCTGAAAAAAAAGCACATGCAGCAAGCGTCAAAGAAGAGGTGAAGACAAGTTTTTAACAAGTCAGGTACATTTTCAAAGTGTTGCAAGACAAATCAGGCACAGAAACTGTTTCAAACAGAACAGATTCTTTAGACAGACCTTCTGAAATCCTTGAATTAGAAACAATTCTTCTAGGTAACTTCTCTAGCTTAAAGAAGAGTCAAAAGCAAACAATGTCCAGGTTTACTTGAGAGACCGCAAAATTTCTGGGCCATTTGCTGGTAAATGTTCTACGGCAATGGAAAGCCAGCAAGAGAATTCCAGCTTCTAATCCAGTACAATCTCTGTTGCTAAAACACCACTTAAAAATGACAGCATTTCCTTTGATCCCATAAAGAACCAATGCAATAATCAGACAGGTTTTCAACGCTCTAACACTGTGCTCCTGTCATCCTTCCTACCTGGGCATAGGGGCAATGCACCAGATGACCACTTCAGGCTCCTTCTATACCTATTTTCTATTGTTACTATTTCCCACTATTAGATCCCAAGCTCTGGATTTCCAAAGATATGAAGGCATGCGTAGAGCAGAATAATGGAAAGGAGGTCAGCTGGCACTTTAGAAATTCTCATTTTTACTTATCTTCATTTACTGGCACTTAAAAGCTTCCAAAACCACCTAGAAGGCTCCAGACCACTTTTGAAAGCAGGCTCCCAGTCAGCTAAGTAGTACTGAAAATCTTATTCAAAGTGACTATTCCAAGTGTACAGAGAAAGTACCTAATGATGGTACTTGGGTATTGTCCTAACTAAAGAAGAGGTCAAACCGAGCTGAATAAAAGTGCTCATGTTATTAAAGTTAACAGCAACAGAAACACTTCATTAAATGGAGAGCTTATTACCAGAATTGTATCCAGAATGAAAGAAATTCCAGCCTTGAATACCAATAATGTGTTTTCCTGTCTCTTGAGCTTTCAAAAAAGCCAGCAGAAAATATAGATAAATATAGATGTAAATAACCTGTTCAAATATCTTCTCAAAGTACCTTCTTCGTGCAGTACATCAGAATCAGCTCCCAAGCATGTGCTTTATAAAGGATTTATACCTCATAAATTTAAGATATCTACTGTTAGAGATTAGGATGAAAGTTGTGCAGGGCAGGGTACCCGCCTATCATACTTCCACAGCAGCTGCTGTCAGAGACTGGGTACTGGAGTAGCTAAAATTTGGGCCAGTTTTTATGCTCCTCCTTCATGACGCAGTAGTTCTGCCTCACGAAGATCCTTACATGCCCTCGTGATATTCAGTGAAGTTCATCTATTTCAAGCCAGTGCATTATCAAGTACTCAGTCACTGATTCCAATTATAACTCTGCTTAAAACCAACTCTTTCCACTCATTTTCCATTCTTTCTGCTTTTTCTTTCATCACTTCTCTTACAAACAGAAAATAAACTGTTCATTGTTATTGAACCAAACTCTTCTAAGCACAGAAACACTGCAGTGGTATCTGTGAATGATTTAAAAAGATACTTAATATATTTTACTATGTGTAATGCCACGGAGCCTTGACATTTAGATATTAATGTAATGCAAATAATAAACAATAATACAGAACTGTGATTAAAATTGAAACACCAAACAGTGCTTTATACAAATGCAAAAAGACAAGAAAAGGTAGTTTAGGTAGCAAACACACAGGAATATCCATCGGCAGTCAAAGATAAATATACTTAAAGCTTTAAAATTACCTTGTGTCAAAACTAATTGAGGGAAGCAGCTCGTCACTAATGCAATTGTGCTTTAATAATCGAGATGGCATCTACATGAGCCTGTGAGAAAAGCAGCTCTAAAAGACATAAATGAAAACTTTTGAAGAGAACGGGTTTATTCTCTCAGCTATTTGTGTTGTGCATCAAGCTGAAATAATTGGACGCATCGTTTCGAAACATACAGTTTCTGCTTGAGTGGGCAGGAGGACCTCCTGTAGTTCAGGGTAACCCACAAGTCTGTTCTGGGGACCTTCAAAATCCACCAGGTGGTCCCCTGAGAACCAACCCATGTCATCTATTCCCTAGCTCTTTTCTACTCCAAATTTATACAGTCTGTCAAGGTTGTCAGTGTGAAAGCCATTTAGATGTTGTCTTGTTTTGCATTTCCTACTCTAAAATGTTCCAGAAATGAACCCACTATCTCTGAATAGAGAATCAGTCTAAGAATTGGCAAGGACTTCATTTCGTTTTTTATTAAGGGCTTATCAAGTAAAAAGGACTGGGACAAAGAAGAATAAAATATTTGATTTCCCCGCCCTCCACCTAGTCTGAATGACAGTCCTTTTGAGGTCAGTATTGCTTAAGCCTGTAAAATGGAAGTGCTACGAATCACAATCAAATAACTGTCAAGCGCCTTATTAAATTTCATTCAATTCCATACAAAATCTTAAGGGACCATTGCTATCTTCCAATTTAGACAAAGATTAAATAAAAGCTGATCAAAGATTTATAGAACTCTAAAGTGATACTAAACACAATGAGCTATACCTGGAAAGCTTTCTCTGGTACAATGGAGTTAGAAGTGGCCTGCTTTAATGGTTTTATTTAAGCACCACTTGTCATTGGAGAGAAAAATTAGCAGTTTACAACCATGTCACCTAATTAAAACTTCAAAATTCACAGTCTAAATCAAGTTTACACTGATGCTAGGATTCATATTGTTGGCCAGATAGAATAAAAATCAGTAAAAACCTCAACACCTCAACAAAGGAGGCAACATTACCTTTTTCATTTTATTTTGTAATTCAGAAAAGAGCCAAAACTTCACTTTTGGTGAGTTTCCAGACTAGCAATTTTCAGCCTATCTGCCGTCAAAGAAATGCACAGGTAAGCTAAGGGGGTCTCCTAATTGCCAGTAGTAGCAGTAGTTACTGGAGTGTCTATTTTCACCACTATAATATACCTTGGTTCTGTCCATCTATGGTAAAGTATGACATGCAGTCATTACCTCACTATATTAAAAATATTAACAGGATATGTAAGGAAGAAGAAGAAGCAATGAGAAGAGAAAGGTGCATTAACAGAGAGAAGTTGCTTCATATTTTCTTTTCTTGCTGCTGAAAGAAAGAACTCCTAAATAGGAAGAGTCACAAGCAGAGAAGAGTCTGACTTACACATTTAGAGAGAACGCTCTTAAACTGTGTTTATTTGTTTTCAGGGCAACAAGGTTCATTACAAACTGAGTGTTTTATTAAGGGTTCCAGTGTTCATCTCCAACAGAAATCATACATCTATAGGAAAGATTTCAGCCTAAGGCTTAGCAAGAAATTTACTACTCTGAACATAAATTCAGAATTCTTTTGTGGTAGAACCTGTTGAGAGTGAATATACATTTATGGCAGATGTACCGACTTCTGAAAAGGTTTTAATGATATGTAACTTAGATATAATTTTCACCATTTTGTATATACGGTCTATTTTCTTCTACTGGGGCTCTTCACAACCCAATAGGGTTAATGAGGAGATGCCTACTGCTTCACTACTGAGGACGAAGTGTGCCCTAGAAATGTGGACCTATATTTATTGAAAAATTAAACATAGGACGAAGAGGCAAAACTCAGATCCTCCCACATCTTCTTGACATTGGTGCAACCTCACTGACCTCAGACAGATGTGAAAGCAAAGGCAAAATTTGCAGCACAAATGCCAAACAACAGCACTTCTGACTCCTACAAACTGTGGTATTTCAAAGAAAGGAATATATAAAGCAAGATATCAACCAAGCCATCTTTCTATTAGCGGTCCATGTAGTTTTCCGTATTTCTAAATATATTTGGCACAAAATCATAAGGAGTGCTGTCAATAACAGTGTTTACACTTGTAGTTCGTATATAAGGTTGTTGTGTTATCTATACATGATAAACCTAAAACAGGCTCCCATGAAGGCAATTCATAAATGTCAGCCACAAGGAAAAAGACAATAAAGTGGTTTACAATAAGCATGTTTACTTTTTACTAACAAGTTCAAACTGAGAACCTTTCACTTCTACTTAGTAACATCACAGCTAATTAAGCTAATAGCCTTTTGTCACACACTGGAAAAGGAAGATGTAGAGTAAACTGACACGTAGCAAGAATCATTGCCTGCTGATCACAACTTCAGTGTTGGTATAACTAACTCCTTTTGATACTACTTAAAACGTATGATTTAGGATGAATTCTGAAGGGGCAAGGTAGCTGTATAGCGAGATGGATTAAACAGCAGTTAACAGGCTTTCTTCTGTATCATTTAAAGTAATCACTTTGGTCATTTTTTTAAGATTAGCAGAGACCAAGATTCAAGATCAGCAGATTGAAAAATAAGAGTAGTAAAAATGAACTGAAGCGAAATTGTATGCCACTCATTTAGCTCTAAAGGATTTTCTTTCCGTTCTTCCTTTAATGCAGGATCTTCTTGCTAACGTTAAGCATGTGAATTGTACTCCTGAAACATGTTAATTTCCAACTGTCAGTGCCACAGAAACCTCTCTGTGTGCCTCTCCGATGGGACTTCTGTCTGAAAAAGGAGCTCCATCTGAATTCAGTACACTAGGATGGTTTAATATTCCTTTTTCTTGGAATATCTCCAAGGAAACAGTTAGAGATGAATAGAAATGAGACAAAAATTGGGAAATCCCATCTCCCAACTCCTGTTGTTTAGAGCCATCTTACATGCCAGAAGAAAAACAAATACAATAGCCAAACTCTCACAAAACCCAGGACATACACATGGTGGGAATTTGGGTTAAAAATGCACACACCATGATTTTCCTTCTTCTGGGGAATGAGGGATGAAGTTCTGTTATCTGCGCCTGACACAGGCAGTGGTTTTTTCATCATCCATTTTTGTCTGTGAGGAAAGAATTAGAAGAGAAGACTCCTAAATTTTCCCTTCTACTGTTTCTTGGCCTCAGGTGATATGAGGCCTGTTACTGCCCAGAACTAGGAAAAAGACAAAAGAAATTGTCATTTATATTACAGAGAAGAAAAGCTTATCCTTAATCCAGCACTTGGTGGTCACAGAGCAATGACATCCAGAGAAAAAGCCTGCTTCTCTTTTCATCTGGCACCTTTCCCAAGGAAGCTGCTCCTCCTATACCTCAGTTTCACCCCAAATATTCCTTCTTTTATAATATACATATTTGGATGGGTAAGTTGACAGAGGAAGGACCAGCAATACAATAGCAAAGGTAAGGAAATTCTACTTTGGCCTAATTCAGAGGCACTATATAATGCATGTGCTCTCAGCAGTATCACTGGTCATGAACCCTCTGTTCTCTTACTGTCATTAGTGCTGTTCCTTGCAAAGAAATGCCATTTTACCACGAGTTCCCAGTTCCTACCTTGGTTCCAAAAACAGCATTCAGCAAAACCCCACCTTGAAACCTTTAACCATTTTTGAAGTTTAACCCTATTATACAGCCCTTAATCTGAGTTTCTGGAACATGCAGATGGCAATGCTGGGAATCTACTGAAGAGGGCTAAACCAGTTTGAAAATGGGCTCTTTGTCTAATATATGGACAGCCAGGATTAATCACAGTTAAACAACAGGGGTCAAACTCTGATAGAGCAATCTTTCTTCATTTCATCAACAATGTCCACTATTCAATGAGCGTATACCTTGAAATTAAGCCAACAGAACCTACACGGAAAACACGGAAAAAATTAAGCCAACAGAACCTACACGGAAAACTTGGTATTAACTCTAGACAAATTAAAAGTCAGGCACCTGATGAAATTACCTGTGTTCTCAATCTGTGCTGTTTTGCAGCTATTAAATAGGGCTTTGAGCAACCTGGTCTAGTGGGAGGTGTCCTGCCCAGGGCAGGGGGGTTGGAACTAGATGATCTTTAAGGTTGCTTCCAACACAAACCATTCTAAATTTCTGAGCTCACATAAACAACTTCTACTTCTCTTCACTTTGGGAATATAAAAAAAGAAACATTTGATATTTTTCATGCTGATTTTATATTTACAACTAAGAACTGAGAGAAAAAAAATCTGCAATGGAAATTAAAGTGCATAAACAACACATTCATGTCCATTAGAAAAAAAATTTCGTCCTGAAACCTTTACAGGACAACATATTTGACAAAAGGCTTACACAAAAAAGAAATATTTTATATCTTTTTTTGTGCCAAGCTATTTGAAGGCTGAAAACTACATTGCGAAAAGTGGATGACGTATTTCTAAGTAATTTTTGACAAATCAGACAGAACCTATTGAACTGCTTGAAAATGTATTAAAGTAGAAAGCCCTAGTTGGGCTTAAATATACTGACACTACTTTCTTGCTTTCTTTTTGTTTGAAAGTGAAGTCAAATAATATATTTGTTTATTTAATCATTTATAATCAATAAAACCAGTTGTAGAAACATACTAACTCTGTAAAATCAGAGTAGCCTAATTTTTAAAACACACACTTAAATTTTCTAGAAACCAGTTTGAGATCTGTACAGGGCCTGCGTTTCAGCAAATCCTGAGTACTAGACATGATTGAGCTATTTTATTTGTTTTCTGGTTTTAAAAGATAACTTCATATGATAGCTTAGCAATTATTTTCAAATTGAACTTCTATTCTCTGAACATTTTGCTTTACGCATACAATCATGCGTCAACATTTCTGCTACTTGTGGCACTTTATTTAAAATCAAACATGAAAATGAAACTTTTGAATCCCTATTGACAAAGGTAGCTTATGAACAACATAAAAAATTCCAAAGAACCAAAGAATGTTTAATAGAAAATGGCATCTATAAAGGACAAAGAAGCCAAGGCAGTCTCTTGGTAGCTTAAACATGTGACAGACCCATGGGCAGCTTCAAAGCTGCTCCGATGATGCATCTGCCAAGCAGCCAGCTGCTCCTGCTAGACAATCTTCTTTGTGACTTGGCATTCAGGTCCCACACTTGCCATTCGAAAGCAGCAGAGTCACAGGATAGAGGATGGTAGCTACCCCTTCATGTAACATATAACAGCTGTAAAAATCCCTGTGGAGATAGTGGGTGCCGTGGGAAGTGACATTTTTGCTGATGCAGTCATTCACTGGGGGGAAATGCAAACCAAAAAATAAATTTATCATAAGAGCTCCTTTATCCTCCTGATAAAGTATCTCAGGACTCAGAAAAGCCCCTGTGGCATAAAGAAGTACTATTTTCATTATTTTGAAGACAACTGAGACACCAAAGATTAGATGGCTCAGGAAAGGACACAGAGTGTGCCTGCGAGAGTAACGATTCAAGTACGTCTCCCCTGAAACAAGCCTGACGTGGTACTTAGTAGAACATCCCTTCTTCACTACAAAGCAGCGATTATTTCTATGTATAGTAAGAGGTTTGTCATACAGCAACCATCTGGAATGAAACCTTTACAACTAAGTTAAACTGTAGTTGAACAGAATCTCCTCTTAAAAGCCTTTCACAGTTCTAATGAAGGATCATGTATTTCCTAGATTTTGTATTTTAAGCCATTTTATACAACATTAAAGCAAATTCATAATTGACTATTACATTCTGTAAGATGATTCTGCAAAGTTAGCCTCTTCTCTCAAACCTTAAAGAATTTTATAATAAGAGTAGGCCTGATTTGATTGCTTAACCCTCTTCAGTCTTATATATGTATTCTTATTTTTATGGGTTCCTTGGAAATTAATAAATTGCTGTTCAATCCTCTGTAAACTTAAAAAGCAGCGGGCAACATCATGATGGAAACATTTGGCATTGGTGCTACATCATGGATAGCCAGATTGAAAAGCTCATAGAGCAGTGATTTGAAAGTCTCAGGTTCATTTCCAGCCAGGTTCATTCCCTGGCAAGAAGTGATGAGATGAACAGAACACCACCTACGCTCTCTTGCAGCTGTTTCTATCCCAGCACCCACTTCATATACATTCGCTGAGCTCATTTCTGTGTCTAGAGGGCAGCCTGGCATCAGGTTCTTTGAAACATTCATATATTATATCATATCCAGGGATATGGCAACATTTAAACATGACAGACAATTCAAAGACAGTGAAAGCCATGCATTATGGATTAAAGCGTAGACTGAAAAGTTTTTGGAACGTTAGCGTTCCAGAAATATTAATTATAAACCCATGTGAAGTATTGAAAATCATTACATTTAGTGATATTCTATGTTCTTTCAGTGGAAAATTGAAAACAAAAAGTAGAGAAACGTATCCCAGTTGTAGAAACAAATTATATATTCATAATTCTTTATTAGGATTTTCTGAAAAGACATAATCATACATAGGCAATGGAGGAGTTATGAAAGCCAATATTTGGTCTTAATATAGTCTTATTTATATTGCAGTAATTTGTAGGAACAACAATCAAAGATCTTCAAGTTGTATAAAGCTTCAAAACTAAAGAAAACATGAGAAGAAAGATGATGTTAAAAAATACACTGACATGTTCGTTGTCTTTGTTGTGTCACCTGTAGATTCCATCAAAAGATGAAGGCAAACTGAAAATTATTTGTCTTCTAAAATATATTTACATGAAATATTTCTTCTGATATATGACTGATTATATACTGCAGCAGTCTCGGAAATACTGAGAACTCCACTGGAAAAGAGAGACAAGACATCAATCTGGGATGCCGACATTCTTGACCAGCTGGGTTGTTCAGGCCGCTAGGTCTTCAAGGTAGCTATGTCAAGATACTACTTATAAGGCAATCCCACTGAGCTGTCGTCTCACTCACTAAAGCCAAACAAATCTCAAAAGAAGTTCCACCATGAGAGAGATTTCCCTGCTGTTGACTACACCTTAGCTACTAAGATTTGTTAGAGAAATGGGACACCTGGTGCATTTCAAGCTTTCATGACCTCACTGCCGCAAGATGCCTCCTTAGTAGACACTGTTATATCTTTAGATAGTGCAGAGAGGATGCACAAAAACCACTGAAATATTTGTAATTTCCGAAGTGCATTGTGGTATTAGTAAAAAAAGAAGATGCCACAGCTCAAGATACAGTCCTAAAGCGAAATGACATAACTGAAGTATGATCTTCAGTATTAGAAGAGGCAACAGGTAAGACAACAAGCCAAATTATGTAAATTATGTACAGAGGGATAGAAGACAAGGGTAACAATCAAAAGGGATCCCATTCTTGTATTATAGCATTTTCTGCTCTTTGGGAGTTTTGCTACAGCGTTTGAATGAAACTACATAGACCAATAGACAAGGCACTGTGCATTTCAGCTATGGATAAGGATGCAGTAATGAGGATGCCTGGTGAATCTATTTGTGTTCTGAGGCCTGAATTTATGGGAAGTTGTTACATTCATTGAAATCACAAAGGGGAAGTAGTAATAAAAAAATGCTAAGACTGCAACAAAAAGCTTGCAAGAAGGGCAAATAAGCCCCTCTGGAAGCTACTCAGATTAAGTTACCCTCATTTTGGGGAGTAACTAGTTGCTAACAAATAAAACTTTATTATTATGACTACGCTGGTTTGTTGCTCTGTTTCGCAAATTTCCTGATCTCTCTTGACTTCTGGTTCTGAAATACGCATTGTCAGGAACTAAAATAATTAAACTGTGTAATCTGTTTATTCAGATCATATGCTGAAAAGTATCTTATTTCATATGTATCTACTGTAAAGTGATTCCAATAAAGCCCCTAAACAAAAAATGAGCACTCAGATAAAGGAAGACAATCCTCACCTCATCTTGACATCCGTCTGCAGCCTCAACTCTCCATTGATAAACGGACATATTAAAATTTACCTATCTAATTATCTTTGGCATTTAAAACATATCCATCATAAAGGCACGTAAATTCTTAAAAACACTGCATTTTGACATGTATAACCTCTGCCTTATACTTCCAGAAATGCTGCAGCTCAAGAGGACTGTGATATACAGCTGTATGGGTTAATAAAAGAAATTTGCCTGAGACACTCCTTAGCCTCAGCCTCTGACTTCTCTATAATCTGCTTCCAAGATCTTCCACCAGTATAATTAAATATGTCCCTGTTATTTCATGGCGCTAAGCCTGTTTATGCCAGCTAAAGATCTGGTTCAGTTTGCCTATACAGCCACCTCACGTTTTATCCATCTTTCGGGATACGTGACAAATACAGATGTCCTGCATGAGAAAAAGTATGTACAATCCAATACACCAACACTGTCGATATTGGCTACAGCTTACTAATTAACTTGCAAAAAGTGAATGAGCTAATTAGCAGGGCACACTAAATAGAATATCATTAGTCAGCCAATCAATGCTGGTTTCCACTAAGTGAATGAGTAATTCCTACACATTCTGGGTCACTGTCAACATCTCAAATGTTCCACTAGTCTACTGTGTCCTATCATCAAATCTAAAACTGAAAATACTAACAGCATTACTTGGTTCCACTTACTACTTGTACTCCCACAGATGACCAATGCTTACGTTCTGGGAAACACTGAAACAGCCTCAGTTGCTTCAGGCTGGTTTCTGTTCCCTTCACTGAGAACAGCAAATGAGACCATAACTTTTGAGCGTCCCAAGAGATCTCAAAAGTTGTTTCAACAAATATCCCCATTTGGGGAAATATTTATTGACGTATAAAACTCGCAGCCATAAAGAAACTCTAAGTGACGTAAGGAAACTGTTTTAAGTGGTGCCTAGTCTTAGTTGATTGACAGAGCCCCAGGACACTTTGAGTGTGGTAAAGTAAATTTAAGATTATTGACATCAGGCTCACTTTTCCTACTTAGCTTTCATGGATTCCTCCAAATCAGCCTGGTGACCCCCAGCACGCTGTCAGACCATGGACTGCAGATATGTAACTCTGGAAACAATAGTACAGTACAATACAATACAATAGGTAACCCCCAAAGAATATGCTCAAATATGCCTTCACTACAAGGTCCACTGCCCAAACTTCAGCTCATTTACTTTAGTGCTTAAAGCCTTACAGGAATGTCACAGCTCTCTAAAGACTCTGATAGCTGAAAGTGTAAACACTGACTTTCAATCATGGCCCCTGCATTTTCACTGATAGCGTATAATTGCTTCTGGTACCCTTTAATACTAAAATAACAACAAATACTCAGCCAGAGAAAAGGGAAAAAGACAAAATGCTCATGGTGCTTATGAGTCTTGTCATTCTCTGATTTTAGAGTTTTTCTTGTATGAGTATTTTATTTTGACTAATATCAATCCTTAATGCTTGTGCCAAACAAAATCTCCTGCTACATGTGCATTCAGACATCACAAGTAGTATTTTGGAAATGAAACATTTCCATTAGTTTAGATAACATCATCAAATTCAGTGGGAGAGAATGACTGATCCATATAAATACTAGCTGGAACAAGAGTGCATGATGAAGCAGCTCTTATTGATTAGTAGATTTGCTCTTGTGTATGATATTTCACAACATCCTTAATCAAGCCTTCTCTAAAAGATTCCAGCAAGATTCAAAGAAATTCTTGATTTTGATAAATAGGCTGTCAAGCAAGGTTAGGCTTGCAATGTTTTTAACCAGCAGCTGGACTTCAGACTCTCATTTCAGAGACAGACCTAAGTCCTAACGTGTAATATAAAAAAAAACCCCAAACCACATATACTCCTAGAAAAATGATGTATTTTGCTATGAAATAGTTGGCGTTCTACTTTGAAAAAAAGCTGTTACCAGCATATGAGGTGATTTCATTCGGAGAGGGTATATGCTCTTTGTAGCTTTCTCTTCACAAAGTTATGTCTTTGTGTGATATAGCAGAGAATTATGTAGCTCTGCAGTAAATACAGGCATTGGAAGTCATCTTAAATGCACTTTCCAACACAATGCCTTATTTTGGCTGCCATTTCAAAATTTCCATGTAACATGAAAATGCACTGAGTGACTGGAAAGCCAAAGAGAAAAGCACAAGGCACAAGAACTCTTCTCCACCAAGCACAATAAAGTAGGGGAAATTACAATGTCAATCAGTGGAGTTGAGAAGATCACAGGAAAACAGGTTCATGTGCACTTTGCATAAACTAATAATGAGGCTTCATTCAACCATTCCTGTTTTCTCAAGTTATTCCACCTGCAGGACATCCATCAAGAGCATTTTTCCCACAGTGTTGTCTACTAGAGCAAACACCAGTTCAGAGACACAAGAATGCTTGGTTGCACTAATACATAGGGAATTAGTTGCTAATGATGATTAGAATTTGTATAAATGATCAATTATTAGTATAAAGATGCCAAATGTCTGGCAGAATCTGGAATCAGATCCTTAAAGTATGTAATTATTTTTTTCCTTACACTGTAGCCACCAAAGAAGAGATAACTGCACACGATGCTGGCACACAAATTTCAAAGCTTTCCAGTATGTATCTTTAGGATTAAATACACTTTTTTTTCCAAATGATTCAGTGAAAAAAAATTATCCTTAAGTAGATAGGTGCTGGTTTTCAATGACAATTTTTTACTTTCACAAATAATATCTGGATTTGTTGGAGCCAAGCAAGACTCCAGTACAGAAAGCAAACATTAAGGCAATAAAATACCATTACTTCTTTTGTCCATAAGAGACCTTTCATGTGGAACACCAAAAATGAGCATTATCTTCTAATACCTACTGGAGGATTTCAGCTAGCCCAAGTGAAAAGAATAAGCACTGCATCATTGGTATATTACATTTTTAAAGTATTAATCTCCTTTTGATTTAGAACTGATACCCTCTTCATACTTGATCCACTCATTCTGCAGGTGTATGCTAGGCACGGAGCATGTAGGCTTGAAAAAGCACTGAAATGAAGCAGTGCTCAAAATAATGGGAATGCTTCTTCTAAAGTTAGAGACTTGATTTATTAGAAATGGTTCAAACATTTTTCCTAATTAATGTGAGCAAAGTGCCTAACAAAACTAGAAAAATGTCTCTAGTTTGGACTCCACCGAGACTAATACTCATCCTTCACACTTCAAAGGGCAAAGTTGGGTAGCAGAAAAGAGGGAGCACTCGTTTTAGCCTCAGTGATAACATTAAAAAGGGCCATTTAATGTTAGTATGTGATCCATGGCTGATGAACAAGTTCTATGTTTTTCAACTTAAACTGTAAATAAATCTTGAAGTTGGGTTGAAAAATCTTGCCATTATCTCATACCCATATTTCTCTTCACATCCTAAGAGTCAGACAGATTTAGAAATATATGCAAATATTTTTCCCTGCACTGCAAGGAAGTTGTACTTCTATTTTCTGACAGATAAAATGAGGTATAGAGTCAAGATTCGTCTCTGGAAGTCAATCTAAACTAGGGTTAGGTATTTAGCTGTGAGAGTCATATGACCACCGTTAGCCTTCTAAAAGGTGCATGTCTAAAGTAGACACCCTCAGATGTAGATTCACTTCACAGATAACAATCCTATGATATATCTAAGCATAACACACATCTGATGGTGTTCACTTCTCTCATTCTAGCCTTTTTTGCTACATTAAACAACATACCCATTCAGTGTTCTGCCTCTGCCAAACCCCATTCTGGGCTGCATCACTCTGTGCATTTGTGAGGGTTATACATTGTATTCCACGAGCCAACAAAACACCGAAGTCCCTCTGGAGATCTGGCTCAGACTGATTTGCCAACAGGTGTGACCCATGTCATTGTCAGTGCCAGAATTAGGGTTTCAGGAGACCTGGCTTCCAGTCCAAAGCACAAAAATTACTCTTGTGAGAGATATCTAATGCTCAAAAAGATGTAGGATCCTTCATCTAATTTGTACGTACAGTCATTGTGGAGCCATATGTAAAAATCAGCCAACCTGTCCCTCAGCAGCTCCAAATGCTGTAGGTAGTCTCCTTCCCCATTGTTTGCAATCTGACTCTCATATAAAACATTCCAGGTAGAAGGAGAGCTGCCAAATTAATGAATTTAACCTTTTATATCTCTCTTGTGCAAGGCTTTAGCTCAACTATTTATCAATGCTATTCTCATTCTCAAATGTATATCAATGTATTACAAGCTGTTCACCTCTTAATTTTCTTTTGCCTAGGCTGAAGAATGCCTCCAAAACTAGATTTCTTTCCAAATGTACAAATCATCTTGGGTGGAATTATAAGAAACTTTGACAAACCACTTTAGCTAGCAAAACTAAACAGCACTTACTCTCAAACATGCCTTCTGGCTTGGCCTTCAATGGCACAAACAGTATGGTAAGTATTTTAATTTTGGGATCCGCTAGAAGGAATGTCTCAAAACTGTAAAGCTGTTTTTGTCATCCTGCCAGAGGGATGTGAAGAAAACACCTTGTCTGAAAGCAAACAAGGAAGTGTTTGAAAGTGCAAATAACAAAGCTGCGATGTGGTGTGTATGTGTCAAACTAGTAGATCACTGACAGAACTTGACACTCTACTTCCACATGCTACTTCTGTGAAAAACCACAAACTTCCATAGGTCTTTACACACAGACTAGCAGTATTGACAATACTAGTGCAGATACTAAAGATCTTCCTTTGTTTTGACATCTAGTGTGGTCTTGCTATCAATATGATTTGGTATCAAGAATTAGTCAAGCTGGCACTGCTAGCAATAACTTAACAAAGTCTACCAAATTACCTTTTAGCTCTCCTACATGCACAATCCAACTTATTACGAAAAAACATTAAAATAACTTTAACTAAATGTAGTCATATGGTATTTTTCCTTGATTCTAGTTAAAAGCAAATATAACTCTTAACAGTATGCATTTGTAAGAAAGCTGCGGGAAGTCAGGTATAAAATGACTGACTAACAAGGAAGACTAATGACACCAATAGCAGTAAAATGTATAATAAACTAAAGAATTACTATTTGATTAAGTCCTGCATTTATACACTCATGCATGCATACTTCTTCCAGTCACACTTATGGATGTAGCTTATCATTATGTTTAAGTGTTAAAGTGCTGTGTAAAAGCTCCTTAGACAATACCATTTTGCACTGTACTGGTATTTCTGCAGAAGTAGATTTAAGTTTTGGCAAGTATGTACTCTAAATGTAGGTCTGAAGGTCATCTTTATTGAAAACAATCAGAATATTACATCTAACTATGGGAAAATAACCTTTAAAATCTGAACTTTTTTCATAAAGCTTGAGGTTTCATTTAAATTAATAAATTTTATTAAGTGTGAAAAAAGGACAAAACTCCCCCCAAAACCTAAAGAAGCCAAGCACCCTTTATTCCAGGTAGACTGAGCTACCTTATTGAAGAATGTATGACAAACTCATCCCTTTTGGTTAGTGAATGAGCGGGAGATAGGTTTCAGTTTTTACAGACATGCTCATTACTCAAAACCCTTTAGTGAAAGAAAGGTTTATTACAATGTGTGTTTGCCTACAGCTTGCTCATGAATGAGTACCTGGGATGTTTTTAAAGTGATCAGTCTCATTATTCACTCTGTGGTGGGACTGAAATTGGAAATATTTTTAAAAGTAATTTACAATTCTGATTTGCTACTTTTTTATTTCTACAGAAATTTGCATCCACTTCCTTTTTAAGCAATTTGGCCCTGGGTTCAAGCAGTAGATCCTAATTCTGGCACTGCAAAATGGGGTGCTGTCCAACACTCAATGAACTTCTCAAGGTCTGTGTGAAGAAAATTCAAGGTCATCAACAAGAGTTTAACTTAAATGTTTGCATGAATAAATGTTTGTGGCCCTCCATTTCCTGCTACTATTAGTGCAAGCAGAAATTTGTTAGTACTATATCCTCAGAAAGGTGATAGAAAGGCTTACATATCAAGACAGAGCGCTTCTGCTTTCACTGGCACTTCTGTTATGATCTATCTTGCCCAATATTAAGACACAAGCTACCTACATAAGACTATCAACACCAGTCCTGCTCTGTGAAAAATAAAGAGTATTCCATACAGTAGAATTGTCAGTCGTCCCTAAAGAAATTTACCTGTGAGCACACACAGCAAAAACCCATATCATACCTACAGATTTGTACAAATGAAATATCTGGATATTTCAAAATGTGTTTTACAGTTCTGGTACCTGTTTCAGAATGTTATTTTAGCAATACAACAAAGGCATCAACAGTCAGTTCAGCTTTGAGCCTGATAATAATTGGAAAAAAAATCAAGTTTTTATTTCATGGTGCATGTTGTGTATGCATGGAGATGGAAACTAAAACATTCACTGGCCATGTTTATCATGTTTTGCAAAGGGGGAGCTGATGGTGTTTGGAACTCTCATTTTAAAATAAAAAGAAACACCATCCTGTTTAAACACAATTTTCTGTAATTCCAAACTGTATGCTCAGAAGCATCCATGGTCAAATTCCATCACAGAATTAATACCAAAAAACCATAATTCAGATTTAAACTTCTGTTGAATGAAACGCAGCTCCAAAGTTAACAGCTAGTTTGTGGCTACCTTCTAGTAGAAAAGTACCTTAAGGTTACCTTAAAGTACCCTAAGGTTTCTACCTTCTAGTAGAAACCTTACCCTGGAATTCTCCTTGTGGCAAAGCCATCACAGTTATCAATCCTGGAAATTATTGGTTTTCTCCCCGAATTAACCACAGATCCACCCAAAACAAGGATTAACCCACAGTTCTTTAATGCACTAAACACATCAAAATTCAAGTATGTATGTATGAAATACACATGTGGTAATCCTTTACATTATTTATGGCCCTTTTTTGATATGAGAATAATTGATTCAAATGGGTAATTCAAAAAGGTAATTTACAGTCTGGCATCTTGATTTGAAAGCTTTGTTTTACTAACACCCACCAAGAGAGTAATCAACTTAGCGGTGAGGCAAAGCTAATAATTCCACAGAAGTTTTATAATGTCTTCATGCTTTAGCATGAAGTTTTTGCTTATCCCTGTCCTTAATTTGTGTAATGGGGGATATTTATTCCGTGCACACATTTTCTTTTCATTGCATGATTCATTGAATCACCAAAGAAATATAAAGTTGATGAACATGAAAGTGAGTAATTATAAAGCACTAGGTTACTTTCTGATTACCCTCCATTTTATTGCAGCCTCCTTTTAAACCTACTTCTGAATTTGATGAACGAATTCCTTCTCTATATGGTATTTTCTCCCCTTCTAAGTGCCTTAATATGCCAAGACTCTCTTTTTCAGTCACATAATTGCAATGATTAGACTTTTTTCTATCCATTCTAACTCTCAGGAACAAGTACTATATGTAACCTTTCAGTATTGCTTTTATGAAAACAAAGGCAGTTAACATATTTTGTAAGGAGAATTACAAATGAAAGAACTTCATGTACTTTCGGCATCAGTTCAAGTTTTCTTTATTATAGTGTTCAGAACAATATTTAGCTAATACATTTGGAACCAAGTGGTGTAAAAATCTCAGCGGACATGTTAAAGGCTCAATCTGGTTACTAAGGCATGTTGCCATGGATTGTTTACAAATACAAAGATGTTCTTAAGATCACCTTAAATTTGTTTTGAAAACCCAAGGCCATACATGTGTATTTTGTTTCTCCCCATTCTGTACACTATGTACTAATAATATGCTACAATTGAGAAAAAGAATATTCAAGTTAAGAAACATGGAGGTGAGGAAAAGTGTATTTCACCTTGCCAGCACAAGAAGAGGTCTGCATTTATTGTCTCCTTTACACGTTTTCAGATTATGTAAATGCTGGACAACAGCCAAATGAGATACTGTTCTGCAGCTTTAAGGCTGTAGTATATCACATGGTGCCTGAGCCTATTTATAGAAGGTGCCACTGGCGAAGAAGAAACAAAAAAGGGACTAAGATGGCCAGAATGAAGTTGTGTAATACAGCGCGCTCGTGACCTACTTTAAAAATGAATCACCTACTACCTTCACAGCTGTTCACTGCAGTGAACTGGGCAGGATATTCCATAGTACAACTTCTATTTCTTTATAATTTAAAAGATAGCAGTAATTTAAAAAAAGTAACAAAACTAAACCCAAACACAAAAATAAAATCTATTAATTTGTGAAAAAGTTTGGTTTGATTTTGAATGTATTTTTTGTAAATGAAACTATGAAATCAAAAGTAATTTCAAAATGGAAAATTATACTCTTCCATTCTACAAGCAACAAAATAGAATACTCACACCACCTGGTTGGAAAGTGCTGTTCAAACTAACTGAAACATCATTAAAATATGTCTCTCAAACTTTGTGCATTTGACAAATCCCATTTTCCTCCAACCAGGGAAAAAATTCAAACATTACCATTCAGGCAATCACAATCGACATCACTATATTGTTACAGACCTAGAACTTTGAAACAAACTATCGTATTACCAAGTTAGATCTTAAAAGGACTAGTGAGTGATTTCACTCTTCACTCTCCTGGAGCTCATCCTCAAACTGGATCTACGTAAGACAAAGGGGAATTTTACCAGTCAGAAAACATTTTTAGGAACTCAATGTTTGAGGAGAGCAGAATGCCATACTTTGGCTACTCAAAGAACAGCTTGTAAGGAGCAACAGTAAGAGGAAATGGCCTCAAGTTGTGCCAAAGGAGGTTTAGATTGGGTATTAGGAAATGTTGTCAAGCATTGGAACAGGTTGCCCAGGGAAGTGGTTGAGTCACCATCCCTGGAGGTATCGAACAAGATGTGTAGATGTGATGCTCAGGGACATGGTTTAGTGGTAAAAACCTTGGCAGTGCGAGGTTAAGGGTTGGGCTTGATGATCCTAAAGGTCTTTTCCAACCTAAACGATTCTATGATTCTATAATAACAAAAGCTGAACAAGGTTTTTGCATTGATGTTTTCAAACCATGAGTTAATACAGTAGTATTCTGTGTTAAGATGCACTTTATTTCACTACAGCTAGTGAAAATTTACCACTTGCACACATACTGTTGCTGAAATATGAGAATAACGAATAATGGTTTAGTGGTTTCTCTATAGTCTCAGAAAGTTCTTCTGGGTTATGAAATATGACATTTCCAGTCAAAGGAACTGTACTTTGCTAGTGCCAGTTGTCACATTAAAAAACATCTTATATGTATAAAGTAAAAAAAGGTTCTTTACTCTTTTCCAAATCATTGTATTCCCATAAAATTTCATATCCCAAAGTTTTGCCTCAAATTACTGCCTGAGTAGAAATCCTCACTAAGTCACCGTTTATTCTTGTTCTCTTCATTATTATTTCAACGATTTAATCTTTCTTACCAACAGCAGCACTGAATGCAAAGCTTCTATATGCCTCTAAAATGATACTACCTTCATCCTCTGTGCTTGTCTCTATATCCAAGTCACCTTTATTAAGTAACTCCCCAATGCAAGCTCTACAATGCATCAAGGAACAGATGTGTTGAGAACAATTGTTACTGGGGCATTCTGTTTATTTTAATGGGGCCCTGGATCCCTGTAACTGTAAAGAACATTCACACATTTACAAAAGATTTTATAATGCATTCCAATGAGAAACCATAAGCAGATTCAGCTCTTTCGCGCTCATGCAATGAAGAAATGTTTAAGGCCAGAATCCGGAGACACAACAGAATGTTTCAGACACATGAGAAGAGATAAGAGATTTCACTTCTCAGGAGAGCCACGTGATTTGACATGGTTTTAAAGCAAACTTTAACTATTAAAGAGTTTCTTGTCAGAAAATGTTCACCTTATTCCCTTCAGAAAAGAATGATAAAAATAGCTGACCATTCCTATTTTCCTGAAATGGTCCCTATGCTCTCATTTTTATATTTACTTTCCCTCCCTCAGCCTGAAAACTGCAGTACACATATACTGAGTTAACAAGATAAAGGAAAGGATTTTTAGCAGCAGAAGAGATAAATGCAATGGGTAAAATACTCAAAGGCATGATGCTAGAAGAAAATATGACTCAGCATGCATTGCACACAAAGATTCTAAAGCCTTACTGAAACAAACTCCCAGAGAGCTGAGTGGGAAGTAGACACTTAAGAGTATAGTACCTTACTTTCAAAGAAAGACATGAGCAAAAAGTTCCTGGTGTGATTGTAACAAACTGTATTGGTCCTAAACCTCACTTTCCTCTTACACTGCTGCCATCTATGATTTCTGTCTTCATACGTACTGTGGTAAACATCACCCTCTTGGTAGGGTAGGAAAACCTGAAACTCCAGCCATTTCATCTCTATTTTTACAGTTTACTTACCACCAAAAAATGCAGACCTGCCTCACTCACCTTCCTGTTCCTCCTTCTCAGTCTTGCCATGTACGTACTCATGCAGACGTGGACTGGGCCAGATTAAGGCGCTGATCTTTCTGAAAATAAAATATATTTTTGAATTGAATCACAATGTGGCTGCATTAATACTACTTCCAGCAGAAGAAAAGCCCTGGGAATGAGCAGGCAGGGGAAGGAGAGATGGTGGGACTGCTTCTGTCAACAGCGGCATAGATTTTGGTCAGACCAAAGTGACTATCTAGCTGAGGATTTATAGAGGTGAAAATAAGCCATTAGAATGGATGACTCCTTGGGGAATCACCTGGACATTCACAGGACGGCTGTTAACAAGAGGGGCTCACCTGAATAATTGCCTTCAGCTCCCTTTGGTAAAACAAAATAATGCAGTATCTGGGAGGAGGCACGTAACATTTATTGCACACACACCCCAGTTGTTAATCAGCACCTACATTATTGAAGTCCCTCACCTTTTTGACCCCCTCAAGTCACACATAAATAAAATACTCCCTTCCTTCCTCCTTCTTACCTCTATCTACTCTCCCCTCCTACAGACAACACAGAGACTCTCCTACCACAATGATATAACAGGGAGAGCCTCAGAGTTAATACCTCCTAAGTTACATGGACACAAAAGATAATAATATTTATTCTCCTGGGCTGCCCCTCCCTCTTATTTAGGCCTAAGAATGTCATTAATTTTTATTAACATACTACGTTAGCATAAATTTTAAAAACTTAAAATGTTTCTTGACACCTTTGCAAAACAAACATCCCTTTGCAAATTTGAGATGAAAAGCTTTGAACTCCTGAACATTTTTTTTTAATGCAAAGTGCTAACAACCACAGCAGACCATGGAGAGTAGCACCACAGAAAATAAACATGAGCGGCAGGAAAGAAGAGGAGGAAAAAAAACCCCTCTTGTGTGTGATTCCTTCATTGGCTTTGCAAAAACTTGCACTTGATACGTGAAGAGCTCTGTCTGAAACCATTAATAACAAAAACAATCACCAAATGAAAGAGCAGCCTTGCAAGCAACCATCCATAAAAAGAAAGCCAGTTAATTAAACAAATCACAAGCTATCTCCAGACTGTCTCTCTCACTTTAAAGTCCTCTGTGCAGAAAAGAGAAGAAAAAAAAATCTCATCAAATGATATAATCATAACAGCCTCAAAATAACTCACACATATTTCCAGATAAATCACTTCTGAAATACTAAGTGCCTGGAAAAGCTTAGAGGGAAATTGCACCTTAGCTGCAATTCCTGCTTTTTGGAGTGACTTTGGAGAATACTGGATTTTTTTCCCTTCACTAAATGATTATTCCTATTCCTTAGATTGTCAATTTTTAATAGAAAACTTTAATTAATCTCTAGATTCATTTCACTTGATGTTGCAGGGCCATTTCACTATGTCTCAGAAGGCACTTAATTGGAATTGAAGGCTCAGGGTTAGAAACACAACATTTATCCCCTGCCAAAACCTACACAGCTTTCTGGGTATGGCCAGGGAGCCACAGCTGAACGGAGAATTGGCTGCACGAACATGGCTAAAGGCAGTACTGACCCTATGCACATTATTGCCCTGATGGAAAAGGTAGCAGCGAGTTAATGGAACTGGATGTGCATTAATTTTTCTGAGATTATACACTGTGATGAGACTCTTTCATCAGCTTCTACAGGTCACAGCAGCTGGTAGGAGCCTTAACAGCGTCATTCCATTATAAGGCTATTATTGATCCAACATCTAATTTGAAGATCAATTTGGATTGGAATCAGAACCCAATATGACAATGATTTCAGAGCAGATAAGAAGTAATTTACTCCTCTGGGTGCCAGAAATCAATTTTTGGTTTTCTGTACTGACCCAGCTGCCAAAAAAGAAGGGGAAAAAAAAGAGCTGAGGATAACGTGCAAATAAAGGATTATAGTAATCCAATCTGGAGGTAATAAAAGTATAAACCCGGCTGCAAACCCATCTGAGGTAAACAAACATTTAATCCCAGCTAAATATCTCAGATAATGGCAAAAAGGCTTCACGTTATTTTTGATGCATTTGGCTAACACAAAATACAGCTTTGAATTCAAAGCAACTCCGTGCATTTCTCACATAATTCTTTGTGGCAGTCAGCACCTGGGAAGCTTATGTGGGGATCTCAAGACTCATCACTACTATTTGTACTATAGCTGTGCTGGACACACTGGCCAATCTGCATTAAAGGGTTAATTTCCAGACTCACCCAGGCTATTAGGAGTCAAAATCCCTTTGGCTATGCCTGCACCGTGGGGTGCTGTGGCTTTAGCTTTTGTCTTCATTCCCAGTTTCTTCCCAAAGAAAGGGAGGATGCACAGGTAGCTGATGCTTCCCCAGCTCAAATGCCACATGCATCCAAACCCATCTTAGATAGGAACAACAACCTCCAGGCATGCACTCCAACACAACCCTGCACAGACACGGGGACTGTGAATCCAGTCCCAAGTTACCTCACGTATCAGAGCAAAGATATTTTGCAGCACCTGCTGCTCCCACCTCAGCATTGGGAGACATTGAGAAGAATGTGTGCTGAGGCCGTTCCTGCCCCCAGGAAGACAGGGCAAACAGGCAAGAGGTGGCCTGAAAAACTGAAGGGATTTTTGCTTGAAGTTGTTGGCAGAGCTGAGAATTTTCCTCTCACTACAGAACTGGTCCTTAAACCCTTTTCACTTTTATTAAGTGCAGACATACTGCAGAGATGCGAGACTTAGTTATCTACAATGAAACTGGAAAGGGTTTTTCTTTTTTTTTTTTTTCTCCTTTTCCTTCAGACAACCACGGTGGAATCAGTTTTATTCAGATTTGGCTGTAATTGGAGCGAGGCTCTCACTGAATCTAATTTCAGCTGGAACTAATTATAGGGGGAAAAGGTCATAAATGTAAGACGGCTGCATAACTATGTTGGAAGAATATTGACATCATATAGTATTAACTCTGCTCCTGTAAAGGCCATAAATACTTAGACTAAAAACAGCCATTAAGAGACAGAACAAAATGTACCTATTTCTTTTGATTAGAGGGGGAAAACGAGGGAGGAAAAATCTCTAAAGGGAGATTTAAAACCATACAATAAGGAAGTGCTGCACAAAAAAAAATAATAAAAAAACCCAATCAAGAAATAGAGATCAACTGCCTCAGGTGAAATCCTGAGCCGCACTAGAAACAAACAGCACGGCTGCATCTGGACTGAGCCCTATTCAAAATCTGACAGGAAAAATTAGTTGCAATAACAGAAACAGCCACATAATTCCACACAATCATACCATGTGCGAACACATCTTAAAGAAAATTCCTTATTACTTTTCCACCCAGTCCTTGGCCCACTAGGGACAAAATGGCTGCCACGGCCGCCTCAGGGACAAAATGGCTGCCACAGCCGCCTCAGGGGGGGGCTGAGGAGAGCCATGTTCCACCTGGGCCCCTGTGCCCTCTGCCCTCCAGGCTTTGGGTGCACAATGCCCCTCCGACCACCCCAGCACCCCCCTGAGCCAGGGGAACCCCTGTCTTGCCTTTTGGAGAAGACTTCCAGCCCTTTTCGGTAAGCGGAGGAGACCACACCAGGCTTGGTCCCCGCTCGTCGCTGAGGAACTTGGGCAGCCAGTGAGGGACTCCAGCTCCCCTCACAACCTCCCTCACGGAGAAGGGAGCCAGCCCGGCCCTCACAGAAACTGGGTGGATTCGCTTCTCCTGAGGGCTCGGAGCCACAGAGCCCTCAGAACGGTCCCTGTGAGGAAACCCACAGGCAGGCCCAGCCAGGATTCCTCACCGAGAATCTTGTTGTCTCACAGAAATTTCTGATGGATTTGATTAAATGAAGAAATTCAGCATTTCCTCTAGACATATGTTTTCTTGTAATCAACACCCCAGTGCAAGCAGAATGACATTACAAATGAGAGTAAATTATACATGCAACCTAAATTTTGACCATAATATGTTTCAATTAGTCAATGAAACGTTATTTAGACATAGCTGCACACTTATTCATCTTTCTGAAATTAAGTGCTGCTTTGGTACTTAGATTTACAGAGGTTCAATACCTAAACCAGTTACATGGTCTGCTTCAGCCCCGAGGCTGAACTGTAGTGATGACCCAAGCCCAATTAATGAAGACAGCAGCCTGCTAGACATCTAAGCTGCATTGCAATGAACCTTCGGAGATTTTGTAAGAAGCAGCTGAAAGTCATTTCTGAAACATCAACTGAAGTAAGTTAGTAATTAATTTTTCTCTCTTTCTCCCTTAGCAACCTCACAAATGCATGGAACTATCAGAGTCTGAATGAGAACATTTTTCAGAGGGAGTCCCTCCATGGAGTCTCCAGGAGCAAAGTCTTACACTCACTTGGACTATGCTTCACACCATTTTCTCCCCTCACTTCAGTGTGAAGCAAGTTCTTACTAACATTGATGGAGAGATCAAGCAACCTTTGACACAGTACAGTGTTTTCCTAACGGTGTTTATTGTTGCATCTTTCTCAATGGAAAATCATGTTCTCTTTTGGGTCATCTGCCACCACCTAAATTCTATAGCCCCTAATATATGGCTTAATTAATAAGTACCTCTCAGTTGCCATCTATTGCCATCAACTGATCTCACCAAGTTTTCTCTCTGCTGTGGTCACAAGAAAGAGAGTAACTTGTCCTTTAAAGAGAAGACATGTTTAATAAAGAGAAAGGGGATGATGGTTCACTTCTCAGAAGTTCTCATGACAGATTCAGGACCAGATGATCGTAAAATAAATGCCAGAAAAAGTGCAAAGTCAAGATCAAAGACTTCATCATGAATAGGAAGAAGATATTTTTATCTATATTTTGCTCTCCAGTCATTATTCTACTTGCTGCAACATTAGTTCTTCAAATTGCTTTTAATTACATGGCCTAGAAATAAATATGCACCACTATTAGCATGCTCTCAGGTTGAATACAACGGGTACTCACTTTCATTCCAGTCAAGGCACTATTCCAAGGTGATTTATACTCTCATTACAGGCTGTTGCCTTTCCTATGTAAATTTGTAATCAAATATTCTAAACAGGTGATGACAAATAATTTGGGTACTACTGCTAGCAGCCAAAATCACAGCCATAGGAGCCTTAGACCTTGCAAGTCTAACAGGAGAATTTCACGCACACATATGCACATGCACGTGAACAGTCCACACAGGTACATTTCCATGTTATCAAATCCTCTAACAACTTTTGAATACATGAACCCAACCTACATCAAACTGGTGACAAATTTTTTTTACAATGCTTAATTTAGCAAACTTCCCTCTCATTATATAAGCTATTAGGACAAAAGGAGCATTAATTAACTTACTGAATTTTTGATCAGATGTTGCAATGATAATTTATCATTTTAATAGAGTTCTAGAGTGGATTTTTTAGATATGTTTCACAGAGTAAAGCAACAAATTAATATAATAATTATAATCCTTTCGCATGATTCAAATATTATTCATCACTCTGTGTTGTTTAAACACCCTTTCAGCACAACACTACAATGGACAAGCATCTTTCCTACACACAAAAGCCTTTTGCTGACACACCATTAGCCAGTTCCCGTACCATCCCCAAAGATGGTGTGCAACATTTTGCTTTGTCATTTAAATTTTTTTTCCCCTGAAATTTAGGAGATCAGACTTAGCTTCAAAAGGATCTTCTAAAAACAGTAGCTGATTTTCATTTCTTTTGATTTCTGAACAAGTCGACTTTTTGGCTGAGATTCCAGGGCTGGACGTCTTCAGGCTGTTTGAAATGTGAGGAGTACTTTACCTGGATGGGAAAACTGCAGAAAATGGGGCGGGCAAACCTGTTTTCTCACAGCCAGCCCTTTTTTTTCTGCATCAGGCCAGTCTTGGAGCAGGACAGAATCCAGGAACATTAGGATGCCAACCCCTGGAATGCTTGTACTGAGCATATCTGGGCATTATCGAATGCCACAGAAACAAAGGCGGAAGAAAGAGATTGCCTTTTCTAATGGCACAGCACAATTTGTACAGAACTGTGCTGTCCAGATTTGACACTTCTCACTCCTGACTCTCTGCCTCCGCCTGCAATTGCTAGTCTTTTAAAATTCCAGCCTTAATGAAATAGGTAAGCTGCAGAAAAGATTAAGCTGAAAAATACAGCAGGAATACAGAATGAGGACAGGTGATTGATCTTTGAGTGGATATCCAACAGTGCAATGAAATTCTCAGGCTGGTTCTTCTTTATTTCAAAATGGTTTTGATTCAGAGGGATTTTATAGCAGCTAAATCATGCAGTTGGCACAGATTGTGCAAGCTTTTCAGCATGTTATACTCTGAAAGATGTCACATTTGGCAGAGGCAGTAAAGCTCCATGAATTTATTGTTGTTTCCCATTGAACACCAAAATCCAGGGCATCAAAAGATGATACAGCACCCGTTACAACACTATTGTGTGGAGTCACCTGCTACCCTGGCTAGCATAAACCACTGGTGGACTACTATGAAACACCAAATGGAAGCCAGCTGTGGACAAGGAAAAAGAAAGTATAACCATGGATAGACCAGTGAGTGACAGTTGCAAACTCAGCCTGTGGTCCTGTAGGCATTCTGCACATGAGCAACTCAACTGATCTGCAAATTCATCTTTTAAATGAATGCTCTTCAAGACTGCTCCCAAAAATAATAACTTTACTTTTGGGAGTAGTATTTTAGAGTCAGTAGGACTTCTCATGCATGCCAAATTACAGACAGGCTTAAGTATTCCCAGAATCAGGACCACGTATTGGGTGTTTAAGTTATTTAATCTATGTACTATGGACAACATAGTGAACAACAGACCGCTTTATCAGCAAGTTTAGCTTGTGCAGACATAGTGCTAATTAGCTCTGTACAACGAGGCACATGAAATGAGACCAAAATAATTTACTTCTCTTTTTCCTTTTTCTGTCCTAAACTATCAGTAAGACAAACAAACTAAAATTTCACCAAAGCTTAGTAATCTTTACTGAATTCCAAGTGAAAGTCAGCCCATTTTCAGTCAAAAGTGGAGCAGAAAAAATGTAACTAGAAAAAGATCAGCGTAGCTTCTTTAACACCCATTTTTCTTTTCCACTCAACTTGAGCTAATTACAAACACTGCAGAGTATACTTGAAAACTATATAATGATATATTCAAAAACCAAAATAAACCGGCACTTTCTCATAGACCAAGACACTCATTCGTAAACAATCAACAGAAAAAGCTATTTGAAAATTTATCAGGAATTCTCTGAAATGGATATAAGGCACAGCTGCCCTCTCATTATTTCCTACAAATCTACAAACTCTGAAAAGAAATCACTGTCTTTTAAGATTCTGGAAGCCTCTTCCTTTAATAATTTATGTTGAAGACTATGAGAGATGTTTAAGAAGCCTGTGCTTTGTTTTCCAATTCTAAATACCAAGTCATGAATTCAGTATCTCAACAAGCACATGGCCATCACCTAAGTAGTGTTACTATGAGCTACTCCTGCAAGAAAGTTCAACAGTGTCCTGACCCTCGGTTCAATCTTGCAAAAAGTCTATTCTCACTACTGTTGGATATACAAAAGTAGCATTAATAGAGTTCAGGGTGTGCAATTTCTCTGTGCATTAAGAGCATTAGAAAGGTTTTACTATGTACATCACAAATAGGCAAAGCGTATCCAACATCCAAGTTTCTCGTTATGGAAGGTATTATATTAGATTGTTATTCACAACAGGAGAATGTCACACTTTCTGTGTACTCTAGTTCAGCACTTTTCTAATTTCACGGACCTCAATTTACATTTGTCAGTGTTTGAAGTTAGATGATATTGGTCTACCCAGGAAATGAGTTAGAGGGGAGAGAGGTCATTCACCTTTTGGGCAGTACCATACTTTGATGATGCATAAATAAAGCACAGCACGAGTGTGTCAGCAAAAAATGGATGTCCTAAAACTCTTTGATGCAAAGGATGATGTTTGTTAGAAACAGAAGGTTAAATATGTAGGAACTGTAAGACTGAAGTGACGATGTGAAGAGAATCTGGCAAACGTCTTAGCAGATACCCACCTTGCCATTCACTGTGAGTTTATAGACAAGGAAATTTCAATAGATTACCAATGCTGATTAGCAAACGTATATGGAAATTATACGTACAAGCTGAATTGCTGGCAGTCTGTGGTACATGAGCTCTAAGGAAATAGTATTCGTAATGAGCCTGATCCAAATGGGATTCAGATAAAACTGTAGATGTTAATCTCCAATAAAAGGGCACCTGAGTAACCTACACTTAATGGTTCATCCTTCTAGAGTAGGTTGTAGATGATGCCACCTGTAACTTCAGGCTTGGGGATTTAGCAAATACTTTGTTCTAAGCATTCAGAAACATTTTCCTAAAACTGAATGGCATATAGATAAAAATCCTTGAGTGCTCAACTGAATTTACCAAAATAGTATCTTGAAAACATTTCAGAGCTTTTTCCAAATTTGTGATGTGGCTTCATCCACATTTGTGACTGCAGTTTAGAATCAGCTGATGTTAAATGCCAAGTTTCCAAGGCACCTGTATGCCTGAATTAAGACACTCTTACATACTCCTGCCTTTCTATTTGGATTTTGTCAATGGCTTGAATATGCACGAAGTCTAACATCAGAACTTACACACACAAAAAAGAAGTCATAAACATGGCACGGGTAAGCTGCCCAACAGCCCTGGCAATCCTGGGCACACAGTTTTAGACCTTCACACTTGAGCTTTTTAAAGTTTAACAAGTGAAAAAGATTTTTACTTACATATCACATTTTCCATCTATTGTACAGCAATACAGACTTCGCAAAAGGAAGTAAAATCTTAAACCAGACACAAAAGTCAGAAGAACAGTGAAGTTTTGAGTTAGAACAATGAATTCATTAAACCAAACCAAACAAACAAAACCCCAAACTGTTAAAACAACGCATTTGAATAGTAACAACTGTTAAAATGAGCTCTGAAATCTCCATGCAACATGAGATTTTTATTGGCAAACAATTAAATCTCTCTTTAAGTGCACTTTCTCTGTAGAACCTAATTTATAATCTTATCAGGCATGTCTCTCAGAAGAATTTGCTATAGTCTAAGTCTTTATCTGCACAATGCAGAATACTAACAATTGTCTTGTATGTTTGTTTCCAATGTCAAAGACTGAAATTCCAATTTAAGGTTCTGCTTTCAGAATTTGATATTATTTTTAAAGTACTGCCACTTTTGTTCACATGATGTGTCAGAAAAATAAAATGTAAGAATAAAAAACCTGTGTTGATGGTAAGAAAGAAGAAAGGTGATGTACTTGGGAATCAGCTTGCTATAGCTCATTTGCTGTTTTATCATTTTCCTGTTACCCTCCAGGGCCCTATTTTGTTTCAGCCCTACTCATTAGGATTTAAGTTTTACAATAAGCATTAAGGTAAAGGAAGTTAGAGGCAAGGTGGAATTAACAGTGTGCACTTTATGTATATCGCATCCAACTATAAAGTTTTGAAACCTGGATGCCTACACATACAACTCCGGCTGCTGTGCATTTTCCACTGCCTAGTTCTTGTATCTCGCTGCCTTTGGTTTTTCTAGACATCTGTAATAGCTTAATCTTTCCTAGCCATAGACCTATGCCACAGCGTACATTTCTAACTAGAATAACAGATAATAATAATTTCAAGCAAATAGTTTTAATTCTAGGAACTGCTAACCTACCTCTTTTTTCACTTTAGCAGAATTCACAAGAGAACAAAGAGAATTTTTTTAGGAAGCAAATCATACAGCTCTACATTGTTATTTCCTTCCATTTTCCCCCAAGTCTGAGTTCTTAAATTCTTTAAGAAATGGAACCACAGCAGTGGCACACAGTACTAGCCTAGAAAGTATTTATTTCATTTAACTTTTTTTTTTAATCCCACATAAATTCCTGCTAATTCTTTCAACACAAATAGGACACATTACCATTCCAACCTTCCCCTCCCCTTTTATTTCCCTCAGAACACCTGATGGTTAATTCCCAGTTGAGATAATTAGTTGTTGGTTATCACCAGTTGTTGTCACCTGTTCAACTTGCAAATGTCTACAAATTTGAGTTTTCCAATTAGCATCATAAGATCCCTATAGCATACAGCTAGGGTGTATTTTTTTCCACAAGGCAAATCACTTTTCACTTACACACTCTGCCTATTGAGTCTCATTTGGTAATAGTGCTTTAAAAATTATAGTGTTTTTCACAGAATAGACTTGTCATTGCCCTACCTCCTATCAAGCCCAGATGGCTGCTACTATAAAGGAGAGAAAAACAGAAAAGGGAATTAAATGAAACTCTCTCCTTAATAAGTATCCAAGTCAATTTAAATAGTTCCATTTCATTTTTACATCAGAGTCATGCCCTAGTATTAAGGCATGAAGAACATTCTCAGTGTGCTAATAAGCCCCATGACATGTTGAACTGACATTTCAGTAAGCGGAATAAGCTACAGTTTATTTTTAACTTCTATGGTACGAAGCTGTAGGTAAACTGCGTTAGAGACAGTAGCCCAGTGCATTAGATCTAGGTTGACTTCCAGCTGAACATAATGAGGTGGCTTTCGAAATAAAACCAACACAAAACAATACCTGAAATTTGGAGGAGGTCCTTCTGGAAGCACCCTTTTAAATCTTCAAAGCATGTGATACAGAGATCACCCAATACCTTAGTAACTGCTTCACTTTGTTCTCCATAATGCCTGCAGCAGGTTTATGCCCCTTGGAGGGAGGTGATTAGGACACATCCTATGTCTGAAGTTCTGCAATAAAAATGAACTCTGACACATATGAAGTCTGATGACATCTTTCAAACCTTCCCTCACTGTTACGGACTGCAGCATTCCCAGATACACAAAGTGGAAACTGCTGGCCTTGAAAGGTGTAAAAGGTTGAGCTGTTTGGGAGACAAGCTCTTCCACTTCTGGATGTGCTGAGAAGGGGCCAATGCAATCACCGAGCAGATATGGCAAGAAAGAATCTCATGTCAAAGATCTGTGTGGCTTATTATTAAGGATGACTCCTTTTCCGTAAATCAGCAGTTCTGCCTGACTCGTTATTTTATGTTTGCACATTCCCCCCATGGGGATGTCTGTGAGATTTCTCTTGTACTGTAGCTAGAGTTTTGAGACAGGTTTGGTGACAAAGACAACCTTTCAAAAAGCACTGTTTCCCGTAAACAGGATTCTGTTTAAGACAGTCATATAGCTATATATACCTGCGTAAGTGAGGGTTGGGATGTCTCCAGTAGTATCAACAATGCCATTGACAGACAGACAGGTACTGAGAGGTAAAAGCACTATCTTCTGAGTCTGAAACTAAATAACCCAATGAAAGATTTTACGAAGAATTCTAGAAAACAAATGGTTTCATTGTGGAATACTAAGAAATAAATCTTTTATTCCTAGCCTGTACTAATGACAAATCACAATACTCTGCTGACTACAACAGATGTTAACAAACTCACCCGCACTTTAGTCCTGTCCCCACTTCCCTACCTTAGGGCAGGGAGCAGAGCACAGTCTCTCAGATCCATTTGGGCATCAAATTCCCTTTGAAATTGAGTTGTTAGATTCCTAACTGCTTTTGAGAATCTGGGTTTAAATGGGGATACAGAGTCTGCTTATTGCTTTGTGTCTGGAGCCCATGAATCAGATAGACTCACTCACAATGGAATAGGATTATTACTTCATGGCATGGGCAGGCAGTAGCAGTCACGATCCAGCCCTTTGAGATCAAGACAGCAAGAAATTCATGAAGATTTAAAGTAGTTAAAGGAGTTTATTTTCCAGGTGGGAAATCCAGGTGTCAGAAGGAAAGTAACTATAAATTTTCAACCCAGCTTCCCACATAAAATGTAAAGCCATTTGGAGCACACAAAAAGCTCAGTATGAACTACGGCTGATAGCTGGTGCAAGGTATGGTCAGTGGTTTTAAATGATTGATGGAGCTATCTCTGCACTAAAGTACTCAGGTTGGAATAGAAGAAAAAAAATGAGATCTGTTATAATGGTGCTTTATACTTTTTTTTCTTCTTCTGATGGTCAAACAAAGTTCAGTTGTACAGAACAATTGTTACTTTGTACTAGTGATTTGTATGGTAGGTCCCCATACATCTGTTAGAGACGTTTATGAAAATAAAGAGAATACTGCATGTGGAGATTGTTTTTAAAACAACTCCTAATTTATTATGGTCTCTTCAGAAAGGAAAGAAAGTAGAGCACATTCAAATTGTTTTCAGTTTTTTAGATGAAGATACATATATGTGAATAAATATTTAGTGTTGTGCTTTATTCCTATTTAAATACTCAAAAGAGCTTTAAGGCACACCAATGAGTCATCTTAGCTCAACAGATTTATTACCTTGCACTTGTAAGAATTTGGGGTTTACCCCCACAACATGATCTAAAATAGCCCGGTATAGCCAAGAATCTCAAATCCAAGCTGAAATAACAGCACGGTGCAGATACTCCAGCCAGACACTTCTTTCTTTTCCTTTTCAAACATCAGAACCACGCGAGTTTTCAACCAAGTATCAGATACTTTAATATAATTTTCCTGAAATCAGTGACACTGCTCAAGGACTATTCTACATGAAAAAGACAGATGAACAAGTGCTGAAGGAACAGACTACCAAATACCCTCTACGAAAGAGTACGAGACGCTGACTCTATTTATACTCAGCCCGGGGATCAGTGTATTAGCTGACTGGCATTTCTCTTGCTGCGAAAAGATCAATGAAGAAAAGATCAGCTGAAGAAAGATCGATGGTGACCAGACAAACCATTAATTCATAAGAAAAGAGATTTTGCTTGAAGAAATAGCACATTTACCCCGAGGCTCAAGCTCAGACTTGATCATTCCTATGTCTTACACGTTGACCTGAGTTGTCACTCCAGTAAACTGCAAGCCCTGCAAGAGGAGGGAGAGAACGAGCTCCATGCTGGACAGAGTTACAGATGGACATAGCAACAGTGAAGCAAAACAAGAGAGAATAAGATCATTAACAGTCACGCCACATGTGAAAAGGGAGCTCTCTATTTCCACAAGTGGAGACATCTCACATGCTCCTGTAGCAAAATCAGGCTATTCCTGGTAACCCAGAATTTGGTATTCCTTCTATTCTGAGGTCTGCAGGTTCTCCTGAAGTTGTGATAACTGAATAATGTCTAGTTTCACTTTAAATACTATCACAAGCACTCAGTGTGTCACAAGCATCTCACTCTCACCCTCTTCTGTAGGGAGAATATTATATTATATTATATTATATTATATTATATTATATTATATTATATTATATTATATTATGCTGAATCGTTGTATCGTTGGAGAATGGGGTTTTTCTTCTATTCTGTTTAGTTATCCTCCACTGGGAGTACTGAAACACTGACGGCCACTATTCTCAAACTGCCTGCAAAAAGAGCTCTTTTTCATTGATAAACTTTTGCAAAACCCAAAAGATAAGGAAAAACTTGGATAAATAAGAATATATGCCAGAATGAGCAGGTATATACTTACAAAAGAATTCTGCAATAACAGAGAAATTAGATGCTCAAAGGAAAGTGCCACATGGAAAACAGGAAAAGGCTTTGATGTTTTTGAGACATGAAAGGAGTTGTTAAAGAGCAGTTCACCTGTGGATATTGCCAAGGAGAGGTAGTACCGCTGTACTGATCATGGTTTAAAGTGCTGCTCTGTGTTAAGTATAAACAGCACAGCAGCTTTAACTAGAGTGTCCTGCTGTTTCAACAGTAGAAAATAGCTTGAGATGAGAGTATTAAGCTTCATTTGGAGCAAAGTTCCAGCTTTTCTAGAATAAAGAAGGAGCTTTTATTCCAACGTATTTGTTTCCATCAGATGTTACTTCACCATCTCTCGGAGGTTGTGCAGGATCATGCCCCTGTCACCGGCTGCTCCCTTGATGCGCTGATGACAGGGGAACAGTCACTGCACAAGGGGAGGGGGATGGAGGTTCATTCGGGGGAAAGCCCCACAAAGGCAGCTCAGACTGTGTTTGGATTAAAAAAATGGATTTTGAAAGAAAAACAAAAAAACCCAAGTGGTGGTAGAGATGTGCATTTAGCAATGACAGCATTTTCCAGAGCAAAAGGGGAATTCCAAAATAATGCCCACGTTTTTCTAGGACTACAAACATCAGATACAGTTCTGGGAACACTGAGTTCTACCTGATGGATTTAATTAAAAAAAACCAAACCCAAACACACCATACAAGACACAGTGTACTCTCTCAGGTTCAGTCACTATCCTTCGCTGTTTGTGCTAGGAACCAGATATAAGATCCTAACCCATCTAACATTTATTTAAGATGGCATGCTACTAATTATCATAAAGTCATTTTTGGACACCTACTTAATATATACCTGGAGCCAATACACATGGTCTTAATGGACTGCCACATGTACCCAAGGAAACTATTAATTAAATCAAGCCTTACTCACTTGTGTGGTTAAAAGGAAAGTAACCTGGTTTATAAATCTAATCTCATATCACTAGGTAATAGCTATCCCTTGCTTATTAAATTTTTGCTACTGTTATCAGAAGAAAAAAAATCAGATTAAATTTGAAGTAATGCTTTAACAATATGTTTCAAGAATGCTTTTAGAGTATCTAGACCTTCTCTACTACTTTCCACTGTGAAGTTCATGGGAAAAATGGAGAGAAATATTATAGGAAGACAATTCAGAAAGCATATAATATAAATACAATTATTTTCCCTGGTTCTCTTCCTACTGCTACCTATTCCAAGGTGGGGTGAAAAATCTCAGTACAGCAAGAATTTCCTAAACCAAAAATATTTTTAAAATACACACATTTTTATATGATATATATTTTAACATATAAGTACCTTCCTAAGGAAATAATGAAGAATTATGCAAAATTAATTTGAACCAATTTTTGGTAAAAAGCCAAGACCCACATTTTTCAAAACATCCCACACAAACCTGTTGACAGGCTGAAGGCCTGTGCTCTGTTTGTGTAGCTGCCCGTGTAGCTCACCTGCAGGGACTCACAGAGCCCTGGTCACACAGCTTCCTAAGTTTTTGTCATTTGGTAAGTGTAGCAGTGTCCCAGATATCTGAGACAGGCACTGGGAATAATCTTTAAGAAGAAAAGGTTAACAGGATGGTAGCTATAAGATAGTGTGATTACTTCAGCTAACAATGTGCACAAAACAGGTTCAGGTTTCTTTAATATATTATTTTTGCATTTTTGGGGCACAGTTCTTCAGTACCCATTATGGATATGGGTCTTGCTGGTGAATTTGAAGGAGGAGAATACACAGTTTCACATCCCATGAACTCTGAGAGTCTTTTTTTGCTTTTGTTCAGATTTCAGCAAAACTTAGTGGGTGAAATCCAAACCTCTTTCAAGTCAGTGGGTGTTTTGTCATGGATTCAAAGAGGCAGAGCTTCTTTGTGAGGATAAGCTAGAGCTCCATTTTGCCAAACTCCACATGACCAAAATGCATTGTTCATTTATAGCTGCCTTGATCATAAATATGTCTCATTTTACTTCATTCTGAGTCACTCCCCTGAAGTTTTACCTTACATATTTATTGTTGATTCAGAAATATCTAGCTAACAATAACAGTCTGACTTAACGGCTGATACAATTTAAACATTTGTCATTTTTAAGCAGAACTTTAGGAAGAAAAGCATTTAATAAAGTTCACATTCTTTCTGGATAAAACTCCAAGCCACCTAACCAACAGTGCTACGGCTCGGCCTTTATTGCAATAAATTATTCCCTGACTCTCTTGTCAGAGGTTTATCAGGTTTAACTAGCACAAGAAAACGCTCTGTGATTCGGCTCCAGTCAGAGTTCTCAGGCAGGTAGCAAGCTCAGGGAAACCACACCCCATTCAGTTTTCAGGGGAGTTGTAGCTCAGCTGACAGTTAACCTCAAAAGCTGAATTTCTAGCAGAAACTTCAGAGTGCGTTTTAACACAGCATTCAGTTTAATTAGCGCTTGGGCAATTCCTTTTGTTCTCGGTAAACAACAGTAAGATTTGACAAGGCAGAGAAGAGAGTGTATTTGTTGCTTTCATATGTCACTCAAACTAGCCCATCACCATTCCCAAACTAATACTTCTTTACACGAACTTCTGCTAAATAGTGTTAGATTTTTAAGTCTAAAACTGGCAGGTTTTCCCAGGGTTGCATCTGATATCAAAATCAAGGTTTATTAACATTACAAAGAGCACTGCTGTCCTGTAGTGCCCCTTTTATCATTCTAAGCAGCTGCCTTGAGGCAATGCGTTTAACCTTGGGAAATGGGAGAGGAATTCTGGGAAGCCAGAAATCTTTGACAGCTCAAGCCTTTTACCTCACCCAAAATCTGCTCTACGACTTCAGCTCCCACACTGAAAAAAGATGAGACCCTTATTTTCATTTGATGTTTATCTATTCTATTCATTGCACTTAAAATCGAAAGATAGGACAGCATTTACTTACAGCGATCTTCCATTTGTGCCTCAAGCACATCAGCGACGAAAATTTTCCTTTTCTCTACTGAGACTTCTATCAGAAAGATAGTGCTGGGGTGTGGGTGTGTGTTGGGGGACACCGAACAAAAACCCAAACCATTTAGCAATGTGCTACATTTTTAAAAATAGTTCTGCAGGTTATCTTATTCCTACCTGGTTTATGTTTTATGATAAATTTCACATTACATTTTGCTATTTCATCACCTGTTGCAACGGTGAAGGAACTGTCACTGGTTCAGTTATAAGCCCTTATTTGTCAGGGTTTAGGGTTAATTCATCAATTCGTTTTGACATTTCACTTATCAATTCTCACTTTATGCACAGCTTTTTCTTTGAAAAGGTCCCAAAGTATTTCCTAAGCTATACATTAATATAACTTTTGAAATGCAGCTAATTCCACAGTTTCCAGCTGGCCCATGGCATATTGCAAAACACCAAAGCAGCGTGGATACAAATTAGCCACCAGATATTAAACAAACAACTACAGTTCAAAATTCTGGTATAGCATCTCTCAAGCAAATAAAACCCAAAAGTTCTTTCTTTCCCCTAAGTTTCTGATGAAAATGAATGCAATGAATACAATAAGCTATGGCCATTCAGGGCCAAATTCAGAAGAGATAATGTGCAGATCATCTAAGGAATAGAGGGAATTATGCTTTATCTTAGAGGAAAAATAGACTTCTCTGCTTTCCTAGGGTATATTTACATGTCACAGTGTAGTTCTTTTCCCCTTTCTCAGCAGGAAATACTAGCCTAGGCAGAAGTCAGTGTTAGTGTAACTATACTACTTTTGCAGCCATTTGTAGGCTGCTACTTTGTCAGAAATCAGGTATCATAGTAGAAAGCAAGAGCGAGCCGACAGATCAAAATTGGCATTTTAGCCCTCTAAGCTCAGGGGACATGGTCTGTGCTCTCTCTATTCATAGCTATCTCCATCTAATGAGATTTTGCTCTTATTCAGGTGAATTGCTCAGCTGCTCTGACCATAAGCAGCTTATTGTTTTACTCCAGCTGTATGAAAATGTTTCATCCAGCCAATTCCACCTTGACACATGTTATTGGCCGAGTGGCGTGTCTGGATTCTGACAGATCACAGTGTAATTCCAACTGTTTAAGATCCTTTTCACTGAAATATTTTACAGGGCAGCAAGGCCATTTCAAAATCACAAGTGAAATGTTATCTTCACAAAAGAAGGAAATGTGGGACTAATTATGTTTGCATCTAAAACCGGAGTTCCTAATTAATGCTTAGCCAATAAATCAATCATCAGGTCTCTTCTAGAACAGTACTTGTGCCCACAGGCTGTTATTTTGACTACTCTATCCACAGTCCATGCCTTCTCTGATGAAGAGGAAGGACACTACTACAAACCAGGAAAACTGCCCTTTCCTGAGCAAGAGCTCACCTTCTCTTGCAATAGTACGGTCCACTCACATTTAACCACCATATTTATATCCCCATTTCCTTTTGGTTTAGCCATTTCTCTTGAGGTCTGCCTGAATGGCACCTTTCCAATTTCCCTCACTTAAGAAGTGAGATCGCTGTTCAAGATGGAGAAATTTCTCTGACCAGCTTAGCATTTCTATGAACTACTAAAAGCACTGACCCACTGGCAAGGTAATGTTTCTGATAAAACTGAAGTCCAAACACCTCCAATGCACTAAACAGAAGTTCAAATATTTTTGCAAGCAGCAGGTTACTTTCCAGCATCCTGGTAAATCATTCCATACTGCTTCTCTCTGTAGTCTCAACTAGCTAAGTTATGGTTTTTTCATTACCTCTTTTAAAATCAGGTCTGCTCCGTGTTTGTACATGAAAAGTGATGTATGTATGCATAAACATTCAACATCCATAAGAATAACTTCTTATCACTGTTGTAAAAGTGTATCACTGATTTATATACTATCAGCACATTATAATAAACATTTTACTATTTTATGTAGATCCTCATATAGCATATAAGCAAAATATACTTAAGGAAAGCTAAGGCTATGAAATCAAAACTCTGGATGTTGTTACTCCACTTCTCTTTGAATTGTCCTTTCAACCTTACTCGAGTCCTTTTCATGGTATAATAAAGCTTTTACTTACATCATTTTAAAGTACTTATTCCTCATTCACACAAAGGGTCTCGGGGACTCCCTCAGAATACATGTTTCTTCTCTAGTAGACACATAAGGCACGGTTATCACTGCAGAGGGGACGATTGCAGCTTGAGGAAGTAGGGTGAGTTTTACATCAATTACCCTGAAAAACAAAAGTATTACATTGTTTCTTGTAACAAGAAGAATGTATTGCAGCGGCCTCAGCACTCTGCTTTGGGACCTATACGAATGTCTGCTGCTTTGTCACAGCAGAAAGATAACTAGGTAGTTGCCCAAGCCAGTAGCTTTTGTCTTAGCATTTTCTAAGAAAGTAAATGACTGTAGGAGCTTTAATTAGGGATGTCCTTTAAATTTCATAGATTTAATTTGTGTAAGTCAGATGTCCTTCTGCTTAGCTCTCACCACCTGCTCAGAAATGCTTCTCACATTGCCATCTCAATTGGTGGCACTTGTCTGCTTGGTCAAACACCTAGATGTACTGTTCAATGAGGAACGGAGCTTTGAGGCTGACATTTGACACATTATCAAGCTATCTTATTACCACTTTCAGGATGTGACCAGATTAAAATGTGTGCTCTCACATGCAGATGCCAAGTATCTTGTTCATGCTGTCATTACATCCAGACTTGAGTAGAGCAATTCACTTTTCTCTTTCCTAAGGAACAAAACTCCCATCCTTCCAAACCTGCTTTTTGCAGAGTTATGGCTATACCCTATTTGATGCCCTATACATTGCAGAAATATCAGTTACAGGGGACTGGAATATTGTGAAATAATTGAACAAGTAACATTGTAGTACTGCCAATTTATTTTATCCTTTTTTCTTTTCTTTGTAATTTTATATATAACTTACACACACAATAGGCCAAATGCAACCTTATTTTAACTGTCTCAATTTTATTAAGACTAGGGATGCAGATAATGTATTTATCATATATGCATTTCCTATAAACTTGACACGCTTTAGTGATAGAAAGAGCCTCTTAGGATTAAGCACTTCACTATCATAGCCTCTGATCAAGAAAAGTAACTGAAAATTTTAAAAATTCATGGAACTTTCACATCCTCCCTAAATTTTAAGGCACAGATTGCATATGTGGTTCTTGAATTTAGAGAAAAGTTTCAGTTTGGGGAAAAACAATTCGTTTTGTTCCCTCTAGCCTTGCCCTCTTCTGATGATAAAGGTACGATTCCTCTGTTTTAATTCCGTGGCAAACTATTCCTTCGACTAACCTCTTATTTGGAAGATACTCAGTCTACCTTTTCCTTTGTTAAATCTCATCTCATTAATCCTAGCTATATACTTCGTGACAGTGCTAAACAATTGCTTTCCTTTTTTGAAGTTTACAGCTATGTAATACTGGAAGATAATTAGTATATCCCCCTTAGTCATTCTTTGACCAAGCAATGCATATTTAGTACTCATAATCTTTCCTTGTTAATCCCCTTACAGCTTCTGTTACTCATCCTCAAAACCTCTCAAGTTCGTAAGCAGTCTCCTAGCACTAGGAAATGGGAATTAAAGCCATTATTCTAAAGGCAAGATTTCCTTCTGCTGTGGAGAAAGGGTCTGTTACCACAAGCTGTTTTGCTTCAGCTGGACACACATTGCATCTCGTAAAACCAGAATTGGTGCCTCCCCTCCCAGAACTGGATCCCAACATTACAGAAGTTAATAAAATGCTCTTGAAATCTGGTCCAATTTAAACTTCCTCTTTAATACAGAATCTGTCAATCCCACCGAAAGTTACTCCCCCCATGGAGATCCTTTTCTTTGGGAAGTTCATTCTCAGCCAGATCACCGTGACAAACTGAAAAAATACTTTCCCGAGTAAGGGCAGATTTTCACAGAAAGGAGAAATTCCAAACAGAAAAGCAAAGTTAGAATTCGTATTTTTAGGAGTGATGGGAAAGAGAGGAAATGAAACTCATTCATCATTATTGTTTAAGCATAAGTAACGTTAGCAATAGGAGGAGTTACATACATACTAATTATTAAGCACTAGCTTAGATGGAAGGCAGATAGACTTAAAAGCTGGAATTCATGAAAACAGAATATTGGACAGTGCTGCCACGTTCTGTTATTCCAAAGAATTTACCTAGTATTATTTTGTATTTTCATGTATTTTCGTATGAACGGAACTAATCAACTTCAGATTGATTGAAAACTGGCTCAACTGCTGGGCTCAAAAGATAATAATCAGTTGCAGATGATGCTAAATTGGAGGAGTTGGGCAGCATGCAAAACATCAGACTCTAATTTAAGAGGGGCCTTAAGAAAACTGAGGATGAAGCCAAGAGAAACCTCATGAAGTTCAAGAAGTGCAAAATTCTGCACCTGGGGAATCATCTGATTTTGCACCTGCAACATTAGAGGCAGAGAACCAACTGGCTGAGGAACAGCCTTGCTAAAAGGACCAGGGTCACTGTGCCAGCCTGTGACCAGCAGTGTGCTCTCACTGCAGAGAGACAAACAGCGTACAAGGCTGTAGGAGCAGGAGCATGGCCAGCAGAACAAGGGAAGTTATTATTCCCTTCTACTTGGCACTGGGAAGGCCACCCCTGGAACACTGTGTCCAGTTGTGGAAGGATGGATTTTGGATTTTGGAACTTCCCCAGTTCAAGAAGGATGTTGAGAAACTGGGGAGAAACACATAGAGAACTACCAAATTTCCCTCTGACATACAACCTCTAAGGGGAGACTCAGGCAGCTGGTGAAGGGGAGCCTGAAGGGCAATCTAATAGCACCCTACAACTATTTTGAAAGAAGTTACAAAGACAATGGAGCCAAACTTCAGTTAGTGCCAGACTGTAAAACAAAGGGCAACACAAACTGCAACCTGGCAAGCTCCAACTGGAGATTAGGAGCAATCTCTTTACTTTGAGGGTACTGCAGCACTGGAGCAAGTTATCCAGAGATAAAGGAGAACCATCATCTGTGGAGGCTTTCAAGGCTTGGCCAGAAAAACCTGCAGCTGTCCTGACCTGTATTACCAGCAGCCCTGTGCCAGGCAGGAGGCTGGAACAGATAACCTCCAGAGATGCCTTCCAATGCACATTTTTCTGATTCAGTGAGACGGTTTTGCTCAGAGTCTATGTTAGACTTATTGGGAAGCTCCTTTAATGTTTCCTTTCACAGCTTTATACAAAAGAAAGATTAAAATCACAACAAAAGAATTCCGCCACAGGAAACTGAACTGCTGTGGCAGCTCAGGCAGTGGCCAGATGTGTCTGTTTCAGCTACAGCTTAACCCAGTCATCATCTCCTGCTGCTCATCATCTTCATTCCTCACTCTCTCTCTCTCGGAAAACGGCACCCTTCATGCTGAATGATTTAAATACATCAACAGTTTCTCTAACCCACTTGTGCAGAAATGAACCAGGCTAAAAACCTTGCTGTTAGGCGTGGTTAATTAGCCCAGAGCATTTTAACAAAACTAAGCAAGTGAGCAACCCCACATGCAGTTATGCCATCAGTGCCACAGGGAACGTAACCTCCAGAGGGACAGGGGGAGCAGCAGTGGGGAGCTGGATGCAGTCACTGCTCTGCCACACTAAGCTGCAGTGAGAGCACCACCTCCAACTGCTCGCACAGATTCCTACCAAGGAATCCATTGGCAGGACGGACATAAGGCTTATTGTAAAAAACATGAGGCGATTGTGAAGCCATAGCACTATGTGAAGCAGCACAAACAGCACCTTCCATAACCTCTCTTATATGTAGTGAATTTCAAATGCATAAGGTACAAAAGGAATAAAAGAGGTAATATGTATAATTCATAAGACATGTAAATTATTTCTGCTCATTTCCAGATTAAAAAGCATGTGGGTGTTTGTGTGTGTGAGGAGGCAAATTCGCAACCATCCAGAAGAAAGGCGAGTATGGAATCTGAAACAAAGAAGTTACAGAGAAGGGATGGGGATCACTGCTCCAACAAACTGGACTAACTGGTCCTGTTCAGACATCTTTTTTCTATGCAGAACAGCAGCCATGAGCTTTATAGTAGTCCTCTCTTGAGTCTTAAATTTTATGCCTGTCATCAGCTCTGAATCGCCATCTCAAGAGCAACCTACTGAAGCAAGGCACAAATCCGAAAGGAAGATGTGCTTAGAAGATTTTATTGCTGGTGTGCAGTAGGGGCCATTTCAGGGCCCTTGCTTTCATTTGTACAGAAAAGACTGTTGCATGACCACAGCCTAAATGTGTAAGTAACAGACCCACTGATGATGACATCATGTTTTCATAGTTTTTCAAGAAATGGGATAACAAAATAATGTGGATCCTATTTAAGGTAAAAAGTAAATTACGCAGAAAGGGAGGTATTTGCTAACATGCATTATAGGCATGGCATCTTTCCAGAAGCTGAGTCAAACCTTACCAAAGGTACCTGGCCCAAGACAGAGGACTGGAAATATGGCACTTGTAATGGGAATGCTTATTCATAAATGAAAGGTATAGTCTGAATAGAGCCATGGCCAACACAGCAGCATTATAAAGACAGAGATGTCTGTTTTGGCAATAAACCACCTGGGAATAAAATTCTAGATCTGCTCATGGCTGGGTTCTGTAGAGAACAGGAAATCTAGCATGCTCTCTGGACCCATTTCCACCTACCAGATGCAGTACAGATTTTCTGAAGCAGGAAGATCATAAAAGCAAGCATTACAGGAGAAACTAGACTGGATTATTTGGGGATTTCTGGCATTCACGCAAAGTGGCTAAGAGAAGTATATTTTGACGGACTACTGAAAGCAGAATGAAATCCATGGCATTTACATGCCTCTTTCCAGTTCAAACAAACTCAGCGATAATGGATGAGTGCTCCCTTCATGAGAATTTCCCATTGGACTGAGAAGCCTTGCCAAGCCTTCTGGTCCACTGCCAATAAGGATAGAGCCAGGGCTGCTGCTTTTTTTTTTTTTTCTTTCTGCTAGAAGGAGCTGTAGTACAGCCAATTCTGTCTCTTATACTACAGGGGTTACAACACTGGTAGTACATGTACAATTCTTGTAGATCTCTCAGGAGACGGTAAAATTTCAGAGATAAATTTCTGGAACTATGCAGAAATTCAGACATTAAGGAGACAGTAAGGAATTAAAACACTCCAGAGAAGCATATTGATGGAAAGTCCTAACAGTAAAGATCCAAAGAGCAAAGGTGTTAAATTAAGCATGTTGTCTCAGAATCCTGAGGTACTGACATATGCCATCAAAAGGCAGTTCAGGATGAGACAGAGAGGCTCTCACTATTTATAAAGCAAGGGCAGCAGCAGCTCAAAAGACCCTTGTTTACTTTTGGCCACAAGACAGGATTCCAAGTTAGGCTAATTGCAAATGCTGTTGACCTAATACAGATTGAATATAAACAGAGAAAATTGAGCTTTTTGAAAGAACAATGTCACACTTTCAATGTATTTTCACTTCCCAAGCACTTTCTCAGATCCCCCTTCTGACCATCTGTCAGGAGTTCAATACACTCTTTATCTAACTCAGATAAAGAATAACATCTTCCAGGACATGTTAGCATTTGCAAGATTTTAATTCTTCCTAATTGGCCCAACTCTTCAGTTCCATTTTTTCTTGTGACACTGGTTCTTTAAGTTAGATAGCTTGATCTACTGTAGTACAGCAATTGCCGTTTCCCCCTTCTTTCCTTTAATCCCCAAGTCTGAGTCTATGCTCCTGCTGCTTCGTTCTTGCTCTGGACCTTGCTCTTGGTTCTCTCCACATCTTTTCTTTTCCACTGCCAGTTTTCCCTTCTTGCAAACCATAGCTGGATGTCACTGCAGCGTGATCACTGGTGTAACTCACTGCTCCTTTCGTTTTACCTGGGGTACTACATTTCGTGCTTTTTTCGCTTTCAGGTTCAGAAATGCAGTTATAATAAAGATCTAGCCTTCTAGTACTGCACTATACTGTGTTTAGGAACATAAGGCCACCCCTATGCTCTGCCAGTTCTCCTTAGAATCTATGATACATGCTATTTCTTTTAGTATCTCGTTATATGTGTCATCGATATCTTGCTTGGCCTAAAGCCACATGGCAGCCTGACAAGACTGTGCTGCAGTTTGGCAGTTTCCATACAGGGCACAGCTGTCAGCATCTCTTATCCTCCATTTCAGAAAATCAGCTGGTACTGGCAAGAGATCATAAGCTAAGACTAAGCAGTAACTGTGCATCCTTTTTAGCAAAGCAGAAATGGAAAAAATCATTCCAGAGATCGTTTTCTGCCCCAGTCTTTTTGGCAGCCCTTTCTTACTGATGGCAAACCTGATAGTTACTTCTTTTGTGTTTCAGCACTTCAAATCATATAGAATGGGTTTTCCCATCCTCCTCCTCCTACTTGTTGCAAATGCACAGCACAATGCTAGAGGAAATATAAAAGGAAGGCTGCTCATTACATGTATGAGCATATGCTCTGCCTGTTAAGAACATATACTCCAGCTGCTTCTGCAGGCCACTGTCAGGAACACAGGGAATTAGCTTACTGAAAGAGAAACAGAAGGCTGTCTGCAATGCTGACTAATGTCCCACTTTATTATTTTATGTCAGAAACTGTGAGAATCATATGATGTGAAATATAATATCAAAGGACAGAGGACTAGAAGCAAAAAGGGGAGAAAGGAGCAGCAGAAAAGAGGAAAAAAAAAACCCTGGTAGCAAAGCAAAATAAAAGAAAGGAAAATCAGGAAGAAATTGTTTACAGAGAATGCTGAACACCACCACACCTAGCTCCTCCCAGAACACCATGTTGATTTTAGGGATTATTTTTTTACCTGTTATTTGATACACTGATATATTGAGAACCAAACTGGCAGCACAGGTAAAGAGGATATATGACTGTCATGGAAGAGAAGGAGATAAACAGTGAGAATAAATTCAAGAAAGAGAAAGTGAAGAAAAGTGGAAGTTTTAAGGCTGGGGTGCCAGTAGGTGAGACTGCTATTACACTTTCCTTTGAGAAGCAGGCACACTGAAAAGAGCCCTTGATGGTAAGTCTATGTGAAAGCGATGTTAATGAAGATAAGTAAGGGGACTGAGGAAGTCTGGGGCAGGGTGAGAATACAGAAAGGACATGGATCTGTGAAACCACAGAGGAAACCCACAGGTGGTTGTTGCCAGACTTAGAGATGTTATGTTGGTACAATTAGGACCCTCAGACAACAGAATTACTCACACAAATAATTGCTCATCAGTACCAACGAGGGAACTGCAATCTGGCCCATTACTGTGAGGCACAGGTGGCACATCTAAGTGGCTCTTACCCTACTGGTGAGCACATGACCTCCTCCAAGGGAAACCCTATACATTGAAATATTTCTGAAGCATTCATCACTGTTTAAAGTAGATTCTGAGACCTATATCCAAAGGTAGGTATATGTGTATATACCTGATAAATAGAATACATAACCAAAGTTTGAGTACAGCCCCTAAAAGAGAAAATAACCGCTCATCCACCAAGACAGAGAGGAGCTGTACAATCAAGCCTATAGTATTCAGCTTCTTACCTGTCACAGCTCCCCTTGCAGCCACCTAAAAGCACAGAGAGTATCTAACTCCTACGTGGAAAGAAGCAGGGGGGGCCCACAGAGTACATAAATAAAAAGTCACCTCTGCTGGGGTTGTAAGGTACATCACTACCTTTGGAAGAAGCATGTTAAATATTTATCAGTTATAAAGTAAAGTTCTGTTATGGGGTATATTTCTCACCTTGATAATTTCATACTTGAATTGAACCCACAAATCAGAGTGCCTCACTAGTGGGATGCACTTAAATCTCCCATGTCACCCTGCAGGCAAAATTGACTCCAGTGGTCAAAAAGAAAACTTTTAATAGATATCTTCTCTATGACATAAGGTTTTAGACACATGAACTCCTAATAAGCTTTATTTTCTCCCATCTAGTTTTGTCTCATGTCCTTGCCTGTGCTCTGCTGCCTTCTTTTCTCTTACTTTTAACCTTGTGTTTTGTTCAGAAGCCTTGTCTGCAAACTGCAGGGCCACCTGCGAAAGGAAAGAAAAAGAAAGGACTGGATCAAGGGCAGAGTAACAAATCCACATGCTAAATGATCTGCTCTAATGCCTGGCAGGAGCACTGCAGATCATAGATGTGAGGACTTAGCTGGAAGAGTGGATGCTGTCTGGAGTTATCTTCCTCAGCTGAAGCCATGAAAAAGGCTGTTCCAGAGTGGATACATGACCAGCATATGTACACGCAGCCAAGATGCTTGTGAATTGATAGCTTTGCAATGCTGTGCTTCACAGAAAATCAAGATGTTACTTCCTGAAACCTGCTGACTCTCTTAGAACCTCACGGTAAGTTTTTCCCATGAGACAAATTAAAGCAGGAGAAATCATATATGGGTCACTTTCAGGAGTTCTGTTGTTTCCTTAAGTCATTATGATGTTAAAGTTAGACCACAGATATTAAGTGTTTGATTTAGCCGGTGAGGTTTTCAATCTGACCCCTCAAATCTATATACACCTTTACACTAACTTGTGGACTTGCAAGTTTGGGACTTTACTGACAAGTGTAGATGCATTCACACACACACATGCAGCAAATACATGCTGACTGCTAATCTTCAAATGCCCAGGGCCTTTCAGCCCTTATTTATGAAAATCATTGCCAAAAGGTCAGAACTACAAAGATTCTAAAACAAAACAGCCACTGTAAGCAAAGCATTCATTTCATCTGAGAAGGTAAAAGGATAGAGACCTGAAATCTTTGTGCACCTCAGTGAAAACCAAGTGACACAGGGAAAACACAAGAGCAGATTCTTAAGAATTCATATGAACCAGCAAAATCTTGTGTGAGCCAGGGGTAGCAAGTGGAAGAAGCAAGATCATACATTCAATCTACATCTCAAAAAGCCTGTGTATGCCGAGATCTCTTTCAAAAAGATATATTTTTATCACTTTGATATTTCACTTCAACGAGGGGAAAAACTTCAAAATGATTATAAATCTAGTCGGATTTGGGAAAGAACATTAAAGTCTGAGATCATAACTGAGCTTTTTTAACTCAAAAGAACTCTCTTGAAACCTTAATTTTGCAAGATACTTAAGCATGTGCTTAATGGTAATCACCAGCTGAAATCGGTGGGACTACTAGCACGCTTACAATTAGTACAAATGCTTAAGCACCTTGCATAAATTGAGACCTATTACTCTCAATATGTACTCGGAGCCCATCAGGAGATGAGTTTCTTGTGTCATTCTGCTATTCCTACTTCCCAACTGCTGTAACGTATACTTGCAAGTTCACAGATTCAAAAATACATTAGTATCATGTTTGCAGCTGCAATGAAAACCGAGCTGGAGCTTTAGAGTCTGTTACTTGTTAATACAACTACTGTCTGCCTTAGCAGACAATTAATGTCTCAAGTTTTTTACGTAATTCCACCTCTTCTGTTGAAAAGAGGGCTCATAACTTATTGTCCCACAAGACTAAAATATTTACTTGGTGTTTTGGGTGGTAGATGTATTCATGAATATAGGAAGCTATTTCTTCATTTAATGGCAAAACCTAGGGATTGTTCACCACCTCTGTTACGATATCTAGTGGGGCGAGAAGCAGATTGTCTATCATTTCTATCACTCCTAAGCACACTATCTGCCCTGACAAGCACAACTGCCATGGCTCAATCCTGCCACTTCTCTTACTTGACATCTCCATAGAACCATCAAGGGATACTCCGAAAGCAACTGCCAACATGTCTTTGACAGGCCACTCAGGTTTTTTGTTTGTGGGTTATTTTTGCTTATCCAGCTCTGACTGTGCCATCTCAATGAAGGCTAGACACCATAGTCTGAGCAATCAGTAAAATGAAAAAGATCAGTAAAAACTAAATGAATCAAAGCCCAACAGAAATAATGCATCTTAAAGAATCTGTGCATAATATCACCATTTGTCCACTCTGGATGTTGCAGTTAAAGCAGCAATTGGTACTGGTTCACACCAAGCATCATACTGCCTTCAGAGTGTCAAAATCATCAGAAGAAAATTCTTCATCTTCAGCCAGCACAAAGGCTCTTCTTAATCTTCTCAGATGATGGCTTGGCTTGTCTTTGTTCCAGGCTGATACACTATAATTCAGTCTGTTTGGGTCTAATCCAAAGTTCTTAGGAAAACTGCAGATAAATCAGAGTTCAGTGGCCTATTTCTGATGCAGCAAGAGTGAAAGATAGTATAACGTTCCAGATCTTCCCATCTGCCAATGTCTCCACATTCACTAGGCTCACTTCAAAGTTCTGTCCCTTTACTGAAGTAGGCAGTAGCTGGAAAGATTAGTACTTTTTAGAAGTTTGTTATGTTTGTCGGGAAGTGTGCGATTGGAGAAGCACAGCCATAAGACAGTGGCAGTGAGTGCACCCTCACCAAGTTTGCAGATGACAACAAACTGAGTGCTGTGGTTGGCATGCCTGAGGGACGGGAACTCATCCAGAGGGACCTGGACAAGCTTGAGAAGTGGGTCTGTATGAACCTCATGAGGTTCATTGAGGCCAAGTGCAGGATCCTGCACTTGGGCTGGGGCGTATCAACATGTGTCCTGTATATCTCCTAAGCTGGGAGAGGATGTGATCAGCAACAGAAATGTAGTACACAGCAAACTCCAATGGCTTTATATACAGCCTCAGCTACGCAAGGGGAATTCTCACCTGGTGCTTAACAGCAGCAAAGGGAACGGAGCAGGACTGAAAGTCTATCCCCTATTTTAAAGTTAGCAAAGTCTAGGTAAGGAAAAAAGCTATTTCATACTGTGGTTGTTTATAGTACAGCAGAGTATTCAAATCCATTGTGAATTGAAATGATTAGTATACACTACATCTCCAGGTATCTCCAGCAAATCCTAGAACAGGAAAATATATCCAACTATTTCTGCTCTGCCAAAGTTAACTATTATTACAGCACAGAGATATAATATTAATTTTGTTCCAATGAAATTGGCTGGCATATGTGTTTCTGTGAGCCAGGCAACAGGTCATTACTGAAATAGCAAAACAAACCTGTTCACCATTCTTGTTCCAGCACATTGCATTTAGATTTTAAGATCATAACTGTTGGATACCTCTCCTGCAATGATATACAAGACCCACTCTGCCAGAAGCTATATTCTTTCATAAAATGACTTTGCTGTATCTTCCTTTTCCAGACCCATCTCAATGTAACAAAATTTAACAGTCCTGCAGACAATGCCAAATATCCTTCATTCATAATTAAGGTGAAGGCAAGTGGTACAAATCTCTAATTATCTTTTATGTCATATTTATTTTCTAGTGAATTATTAAGTAATGATTTATAGCCCAAATTCCATATGTGTACCTGCTAATTCAGGGGGAAAAATATCAGCCCTTCATACTCATTCAGCTAATGGGCATCGCTAATTGAAAAAATGTTCTTTGCACATATCACTAACTTTCCAATCATTTACTTGTAGAGAAGTTTGAAAACTAAAAAAAAAAAAAAAAGTTAAAAAAGGAGAGATTCAGTGCAACTTTGAACGCTGGGTAGACTGCTATGTGCTATGCCGAGCTTACCCTCCTCTGTGCAGGCAGAAACCAGTGACAGAAATATCCTGTCACCTCATATTAGTTTCTGCCAAAGTAGGAGGTTGTCAAGAACAACAACTGAAGTTTGAAACCAGAGTTTATATCCCATGCATTCTTTTTAATGCTCACTGTGCTTCCTGCAGGCAGGATGTTTTCTGCAGTGGCATGTCTTGACGATCTCACACTGAAATGCACTAATCTCTTGGGACCAGGATTTCAATAAACTTTTTAATCAAGGTTACAAAAATGTGTCTGAACCTGAAAACGACTCTGGATTCTTTCACTGACTCGAATTTTCACTGACTCGAATTTTCCCTGCAAAAGAGGTTTCCCTTTCAGAACTAAGGTTGCCTCCTGTGCTGGATAATAGTCCTTGCAAGAATACTCGCTCCATCCTGAGACCCTGCTTTTGTGTAAGGACTGGTCCTTTGATAGTAGCAAAGAAAATCTCTGAGCACCACAAAGCCAGGAAAAGCAGAATCAGAGAATACCTACTGCAAGAGCTGCAGTACCAAACCCTGTAACCTTTCTTCCCTGCTTTTCATTTTTTCATTTCTATTGTTTTCTTCCTAGGTCCAAGTAACTTCTCCTCCCAGTGCAGGTTCTGCTGTGTGGACTGTGAAGTCAGAAAGCTTGGCTCTTTCCGGAATGCTTTTTTGTGTGCACTTTTGTATGCCCTAAAAATCAATTGTTTGGATTGAAATTACCACATATTTTGATATGTTGAAAAAGCAGAGAGGAGTCTGAAAATCTAAAAATGTTCTTTCTTTCTGAATCTCTTAATTTTTGACCTGTTGTAGCTGGCAATACTGCGAATCAGTACTGAGCTGCCTGCCTACTCTTGTCACCACTCCCTGGAGTATCTGTGTAGAGGGGTGGCAGAACGGCTGCTCTGCACACATGCGCCCCTCTGTACCTACCCCTGAATATTAATTAGCATCTGACAACATGCACTCTTCTCAAAGCAGCTGTAAAGAGTGCTACAGGGATTGCTGCTCTCTGGTCCCCTGGAAGCATTTTGCTCTGTTCTCAGGAAACCTCCTGCAGTTGATATAACACACCATCCACCACTAGAGCACGGAAGCAAAGCAGAAATTTGTCCCACAGTGTACATATATATACCACGACTTTGACTTCAAAGCTGTTAACCAGATGCTTCCCTCAGTTACATGTTTATTTTTCATAATCCATTTGGCTGCCATACCCCCATGGCTAACCTTGGCCTCGTAGCCACCATGGACTTTGTGCTGTATGATGTGATTATGACCTAAATGAAGCCTGCAACCACACTCTAGACTTAGAGGAAAAAATAGAGTAAGTATTGCTTTGCCAACCCCTTCATTAATATTAGAAAATCAGACTATTTAGTACATAATATTTTCCTGACCCTAAACTTTATAATAATTTAAATTCCCATTGTTAACACTTCACAAGTGACTCAGAATAATTTTCAGAAAGGAAGATAAAAGAACTAAAGTTTTAAATTGAATCTAAAGAAGAGAATTAATCAGTTCATAAAGTACCATACATTAACCTCATTGTCTGCTTCAGGAGTCTAACCTCTAAAGTTGATACAAAGGTAACCTGAATCCCCCCTGTGAGGACTATTCATATCCATTAATTGTTGCAATACAAGATACTGTAGGTTTGAACTGGTTGCCAGTTCTTCAGTATCTGAAACATACTCTCAGCAGAGTGGAGGACACCACTGGGACTCATTTAACTCTGACTTTCACATTAATTTTGCTGTGCTGTGAAGAGCAAAGACAAAATCAATGTCCATCAGTGATTATTCAAGGTAAAATATCTAGTGATATTGAATACCAATGGTAGTAGTGAGCATTAAACTTACTTAAGGATTGTGGAGTTGACAAAGCCATTTATTCCAGTTTCCATGAGGCACACAAGTTTAGAAAAATATGACAATTACAATGAAAATACTGGATTGCGGTTCCTGGCAAATTAGACTTTAAATCAACAAAACTTACTGTATATATAAACTTTCTGCAGTGCACAGTTCAGGGAAGGTTTGAATCATGCAAGGACATGGTAAATCTATCCAAAGAACATTTTGTGAACATTTTGTAACAGTTGTTTTAATTTTGGCCCTGGATCACTTCTTTGTGGCTTCAGTGCTCAGAGTGTAGGAAAAAATGCAACTTGTGTGACAGCTCTCCCACACCAGTCCTGTGCATTCTCTTCTCTCATTTTCCCCAATACACTGCAGGTGAAATCCTCATTGAGTTAATGGGAGTTTATCAGATTTCATCATACAACTTAAAAGTTTGATAATATAGCAACAAGAAACTGAATGAGCATAAGGATTTCTATTGACAGTTGTTATGAACATTTCTCAACTTTTCCCCTGAGATTCTCACAAACCCATTTTCTCTCTTCCCTGAAATTTCCCTATTATTATTATTATTCCAATGCTACTTGCTTATGTCTCACATTCATTAGAGCTCTTAAAGCACAGTATTTATCTTGACAAAAAGACAACTGATAGCCCAGCTTTACTCTCATGTAAACCACTGACATAAAATCAGATCCATTATGCTTAAAAGGCTTCATTAGTATTCAATTTCAATGAAAATTATTTTTGTTTATTCCTCCCAATGAGGAAACTTTTTTATTTAAAAAAACAAATATCGCAACTCAATGGAAAAAAAAATTACTTTGAAAAGCCAACCTGGCTACTATTTAGTCTTATTTAACCATGGAAAAGAATTTCTCTTATATGGAAGGTGGGCAGCTTTCAGACATAAATTGCTATCAGGATATCAACTTGTTACAAATAGTGGACATACTCAGTACCTATTAAAACTGCAGCTTCTTTAAAAGACAGTGTACATAGCGTGGTCAACAATTTTTTCTCCTGTAAAAGCTATCAGGATATCAACTTGTTACAAATAGTTTTTAAGAAAATGTTTAACCAGCCCTCATCAGTAAATACCATCAGTCTTGCAGCAACATCAAGGCAGGACAATTCAATCAGCCAGTTTTTATGGTCTCTAGGCCAACACTAGCAGAGATGCTCAGAACCATCTTGCAAAACTGCTTTTTATTGGATTCTTCTAGCAATATCCAGAAGGTGACTGATACACAACACGTGGTGAAACTTTGTCAGTTAAGCCAAATATTTTAATTTCAGATTTGGAATAGCTTTGCAAGACAGTATTTTGAGATGCTCTTGGCTTACAGCAAAGTGAGGGATAAAGTGGACATACTCAGTACTTGTTAAAACTGCAGCTTCTTTAAAAGACAGAGTGTGGTCAACAATTTTTTTTTCTGTAAAGAAATCCAGTGTATTAAAAGGGCACAAAGAAACCCTGAGGAAGCAAATAAGTGCTTCCCAAAACAAAGACTAAGCTCACAACAATGGTGAATGCAAGTAGAGCAAACAGTCAAACGAGAAATGCCACTAAAAGGGTCTAATAAATGATTATGTCTTTGATTTTCTTGTTTCTCAAGCTGTAAGCACTATTCACTGGGTTTGACCTATAGCAAAATCTTGTTCGTAAGACACAGAGGAAAATGAAATAGGATTTAAACAAACAAAATCTTCTTAAAAACATAAGCCACAGGGGGGGATGCAATTCTTCTCCTATCTTCAGTTTACACTTTGTCCTTTATTCTGGCATCAAAATTGTTAACTAATTAAATTCTTTCTTCTAAGTAAAATTCCCACTGAATATTTATTTCCATTCTAATGATGGGGTTTTTTTGCATCTAGCCATAAAAGACGAGCAGTATTTGAACACATTAATCTCTACAGTTAGGCAGACAATAAACCCCCTACAGAGTCTCTTTGGTACCACAACTGTTTCATTGTTTGTGGTAGCATCGCTTTCCAATGCACTTCGTGTGCAGTACAAAGTATGGCCCTAATCCTATACTGTCATCTGCCCCAGCAGCAATTGCATCTGCCCAACCGTCCAAATCACAGCCAAGACCAGGATGTCTTCAAAGCGTTACAAGGTTTACTGGGCAGATCTACTTGAAAATTGAGTTTAATAGAAGCTGAGTCAGAAACTGCAAATACAGCTAGAAAATGACAAAGCCAATGAAAGCGAAAAAAGGAAGAGGCAAAGTCTGACACTGGGATAATAATTAGCTATATTCAGAGAATCATACATTTACATTAAAATTACTGGCCACAGTTATTTGATGTTAATACTTTTTAATTGCTCATTTATAGGTAAAGCACATTGATATTACTGTCTCTAGTTCAGACACTCAAACACAAAGTGCCTTTCCCGAAGTGACAGTTAGTCTCACAATCAGAACTAAGACCAGCTCTCCTGCCTCCAAATGCCATGCCCAATTAACTAAGCCATAGTTCCCCACAGGAACAGAATCTGTGCTCATACAGGAAAATCTGTGTGCATGCTACTCAAGGAAATTAAAGTGCAGCTATAAATCTCAGCTAGTAGCTGCTGTCTGGCCAGCTGCCCAAATTAAGGCCAGAGGTGTCCTCACTATGAAGGAAAATATTTGCTGCTTGTAAATTGATTTTTGTTTCTTCTTCCAAAGGAAAAAAAAAATCAGCCACGCAGCCTTCTCAATTTAAAATGTCACACAATACAGCCTTGCAATCATGCAGGTGACACTCTTAAGTTTATCTCATGCAATGCATTATAAGTTCAAGGGACACACCAAGGAGAGTTCAGTGACATGTTAATTATATCTCCAGCTAGAACATCCACTTAAAAAAACCGTACGTATATGTAACCCTTTAGAAGGACAAGAGACTAAGGATATTGTTCTTTCGTTCTCATTTGAGAAAAACCATTACACACCTCTCTAACCAAAAGAGGCAACAACCTTGACAATATACGCTTAGCTCAAATCCACTTGCTGAAAGAAGCCTATAGAGTGTCAACAGAAATATATATATAATATATATACAATAATTATACTGATGGTCCTGTGCTGTTCAGCCAGGAGATTTTGAAATGGAGATTAGTGGCTCAAGATGTTCAGGTTCAGGTTCAGGATGTGGCTTTTCAAAAGGTAGTTTTGAAAATGAATGCAATGTGAGGCAGGTCCATTGGTTCAGATAATTTTGAATTATGTATCTTTTGTGCAGGGAGCAATCGGACCCAAGCTGTGTTATTATTAGTCAGAGCACTTATGCCCCTGCTACTGAAGAAAAGTTCATAAACTCGCGTTTGCCTAAGATGGATGAGCTATAATATGCTTATCAAAAGTCACCTACTGTTTTATCTTTCATTACACACTTTCAGTGTTTCATTTTTCCATTGCCACACTAGCTTGTTAATGAAGATGGCCAAATGGATCATGTCAAATTATATCCCCCTATATATAAAAACGCAATATGTAATAATATAAGAAAAACAACTCTTGTGCCAGTTTATCATCACTGTTACTATCATCTATGGGGTTCTGCAAGTGTTTAAAGGTTATCGAAAAGGTTTAAAATGGTTCTTCTGGCATCATCTGGAGAACTATATTCTCTCAGCAGCATATTTCTGTCCCTTCCAAACCGATGATAGGTTTTTACCTACTGGCAGCAATAAAACAAATTTCTTTCCACCACATGATCTCCACTGAAAACTCCTTCCAAGCAGATAGCCCCTCTAATGGCTGACAATCATTCCTGCATCATAACGCAGAGTGAAATGCACTGTATCGTAATATATACACACCTGAGATGATAGTCTCAAACACCGGAGTCTGAGGGTCAAGCACAGTTTAGCAGTGGCTACAGAGAATTTGGTGTGCATTGAGAAGCCTGCGTGAGGATTTAGGTGCACACTTGAACATTTCTTCTGTTCTGAGCTCAGGTACAGGAATCCCAGCTCAAAGATAAACAAGCCTCATACCTACAGCAACACCTGCAGTACAGACATGCTAAACTTGAGATGAATGGAGAACACTGCCCTGAGCCCCATTACTAAATCTTGTTGTATCACATTAGGGAGTTAGTCCAGAGAGAGCAGATGATGCAATTAGTCAGTATTATTAATTTAATAAACTGTCCCTCAACTGTTCTTTGGCAAAACTGTGATTTGCCAACCAATAAAACATATTAGGCTGTTCCACCAATACTACTGTACTCTTTGTAGTGCACATCTTTAAAAATCCATTTCTTTCATTATGGTGTCCCCCTAGCGAAAAGAGCAATAATGCTAAAAGGTTTTTTGTATTGGTACTTATCTTAAACTACTACATATTTTGCTGAATGAATGGGAAGAGATTTGAATGTGACTTTGGAAATTAGTTTTAATAAATTGTCAGTCCCTCATTTCAGTGAAATGTTTGCCAGAGATGAATATTTGCTATCATCAGTACTTGCACCACATCTCAAGGGCAGAATTAAAACATACTTCCTACTCAAAGGGACATAAATTGCAGGAACAATCCTTTCAAAAATAAAGGGCTGAAGGCCGTGTCATAAAATGCCTCCCCTACTTCCTCTTCTCTGGTTTTCATCTTCCTGGCAAGGCGAGCTTTCTGACAAAAAAATCTTTTGAGCACAGCCATGAATGCGAAAGAGCTAAGTAAAACAGAGAGCCATCACGACGCTCCTGTTAGCAGCTGGTGCAGTTAGACTGGGTGGATGCCCAGCCTCACACTAGGTTTAAGAATAATGGAGCCCCCAGAATACTTTGTCCTTTTCTTAGTACAAGAACTGAATACCTGATGTTCTGAAACGTTAGCTCAGAGAAAGTTACCAAATTATGCCATATGCCTGGCTTTTTATCTGGTACTTTAAAGATCAGGTTAAGTCAGGTGTCAGTGAATTACAATGTTAAACAGTATATACACGTCTCTTCTTTTGTTAGAAACGACCGGATGCTCATTATTTGTGAGGCTCCACAAAGTAGAGCTCCTAGACAGCTAACATATTTTACTTTATTCACTAATTATTTGCACGTAGATGTTCCAGCCCAGATCATTTGCTTTTAACCATTAGAAGGTAGCAGAGCTGGCTCCTGGAAGGTACTGGTTTCAGAGACCCTTAAATATTCTCAGGACACATTAGATGATATAATACTTATAATACTTTTCACTTCCTGCTTATTATTCCAGTAATTTTTAACCCTGGCAGACAGTGTTCCAGCACAGCTGATCCCCATATAACATTTCACACAATCAGTTTTATTTCAGCTATTCACACAACTGGACCAAGCTGTGTATATGAGGTTCTTCCATATGCTACAATGCCTAGAACATTCCTCTGTTCAATTAACATCTTAGGTATGCCCTTCACCTCTGACTTTACCTTTCGATTATTTGAAAATTACCAGTTGTAACAAGATTTAGATTTTGCAAGCATTGTAATGAAAAGAGAAATTTCAGGATTTAAGCAGAAAGGAGTGTGTATTCTTTAATGGAACCCTAGAAAATATTGGTGCAGGTAACATTTAACTTTGTAATTTTAATGGCAACTGCATTAATATGCATAACCAGGGATCCAACCAGTTATTCACAGAAAGTCCTTTTCTTTTAAAATTAAATGTTGAGGACAAGTCTTGCTGCTAACCCAGTATGCTACGACCTTAGCACCAGTGAGCAGCTCTGGAAGGGAAGAAGTGGAAACAGGTGCTGTAAGGCAGAATTGATACTCAAAGAGAACCCTGCCTGGCCATTTGCCACTTGGCTTCAGGAAGCAGGGCTCAAAAGCACCATAGATTTGATTCTTTTCTGGAGGGTCTTTGTTTCCACAGCTACAAGTGGATGTTGGCTCTGGTAGTACCAAAAAGAATTGTCTTGAACCACTGAAAAGTAATAGTGCTACAGGTTCAACCAGGCTTGCCATACAACACTAAGGCAGACCGTATTGCCAGCTTTACTGGCAGTGCATTGTACCCAAGCAGGCAGGCTCTGACACTGGCACCTCACAGCTCCTCTTTCTCCATCCCTGCAGAGAAATTTGCCCTTTTACCTCAGTAGCAAAGTAGGTAGGTAAGCTGAACAATGCCTATTCTTCACAGGAATATTAGACAACTATTCAAATACTCAAACTTTTGTGTAGCATTTGAGTAATATTCTCACTCCTTTATATCAGGAGTGAAATCCTGGCCTGTAGGAAGACAGCAGCAGGTCTACAGACGTGTGGGTGTAGTGACATTACAGAACTAAGACTAGGGATACAATGAGTGGCTTCGCCAAGGATATGTCACTGGTGAAGTCCAAGAAGCACTGATACTTCGTATGGGAATGGCTTCTACTTTCAGGCACAGCCAGTTGCCACGATGCACTTCAAGCCAGAGCTCAGCCTCTTTGCCAGAAGAACATCAGAAGAGCTCTTGGGTTTTTTAGACTTGTATTTTTCACTCACTCTGCAACCTAATTTCATGCTGTGTTATGTCGTTCTACAAACTTCTAATTCATATAATGAACTTCAATGTTTGTAAGCATTTCTTTTCTTGCAGACAAGTATCAGAGTTTGGTTTTATTTTTAAAATTGCCACAAATGCCAAGTTGAATAAGCATCTGCAGGGGTATTTCCACTCGGGGGACTCTCCTCTTTGCATTTTGAAGAGGTTCTCAGTATGTCATCCTTTGTGGAGAGAAAGCACAAACCCTGGGCCCTTTGTAAGCCCACTTAAGATCTCACAGAGTGTACTAACCTTGAACTAGGCTTTTACACCAATACAAACCCAGCAAAAGTGTCACTCAGTTACAGCGTCCCAGAAGTGAAATAAGAGCAAGTAACTTCTTATTTTACATAAAAGTAAGATACACGTGAATATATTATGTATTTCTTAAGCCAGCTTTAAAATGTACAGTTCTTGTTTGTGCTTAGCATTATCTACCAACAATTTCTTTGCATTATTGCCAGAGTATTTACCTTTACAGAAAAAGTACTTGATACAAAAGGAAATAGGAAAATGGCTTCTGAGCCTGTATTATTTGTTTGTGAAGCTCCAGAACACAAAGCAACGACAAGGAACTGTTTTAATTTACAAAGAATTCCTTGAGTGATTACTTTGTTTTCCTGCAATTTAGATCTGCCAGCTTGGAAATGGCTATTTAAAGGTTTGTGCGGGTTGTCAGCATCATTTTAGAACGGCATAGTTTTGTATTAGTGGTAGGTGCTTTCACAGTTAGCTTGTATCTTGACTGTTTAAATCTCCTAGTTTTACTAGGCAACACAGATACCTTGGGATATATTTTCCACTTGGCTGAGGCTTGAAATCCTTTCCTGGTGGCATAAGTTGCCTGGTAAAATGTGTGCCTATTAAATAAATTGCACCCACAGTTCAATGAATGATGCAAAAATGTATAACCCTCAAGGTTTTAATAATAAAACCCCCCTTTAAATACCAACCTAGCTTACTGCTTTTGAAATTCATTCAGGTTGCCTCATGGATCACATTTCGTCAAAGTGGACTTTTTCATGCATATTTTTTAATTTTATTTTGCCAAAGTCACATTTTCAACTGAAAACATATAAAGGGAAAATGTTCAAACTAGCTGTAGCTGGAACATTGCAATCTAAATGATAAGGCCAGCAGTCTGTTACTATCACCTTCAAGGACTAAATTTATTTGTGATGTTAAGGAGGGCTCAATTTAACACTCTGAAAATGAAAGTCAGCATGATTAATACCTATGGAGAAAGGACATTTCCCATAAAGGCAAAAGGCCGTGCTGATGTTAGGTGGATCCCATGGAGTTCTGCTGAACTGCAGGTGTTTATAAAATAGTCTCTATGAATATTCCTGCTTCATTTGTTTTTAATGTATTATCAGACACCTCAGAAATATTTCCATGTAATTTCACCTTAGAAATGGAATGGCACCTTTTATGTACTCTCAGATCACCTGAGGATATCTGAAGATGCCTGAAATGCAGATTTTGCAAGATCCACTTGCAGGGTTGTTTAGAACTGCAAATTTTTGGACACTGTCATCCTACATTATGATACCACCTGTCATTAATGCTTCTCCTGGCTTTCTTGAACACTTAAAAACTAACTTTTTTAAGACACTAATTCTACAATTTCCCAATAGGAAATAGCTCACATGAATTTATTAACAACTATGTTTAAAAAAAATAATTGAATTTTTCTGTATTGCCTGGAATATTTTCATAGACTTCAGCAGAAGGAACAAATTCCAAACACCTGTGGTAGCTGGTAGGCAGTTGAGTTTCCTGGGGTATTCTAAGAAACCAACTATTCCCTAAACGAACATCACAAATGATTTCTAATCCTCAGAATTTTTTTCTTTAATTACTGTGTCAGCCATCCTCCCTAACCAATGTATAAAGACGGGTGTCTTGTTATTCTTCTGTTTGTTTTCTAATGAACAGCTCTCCTTTTTGTATAAACACTGCTATGGAGCCATTTAGCTGGCTAGAGAGAATGTATAAATTATATCACAATTATCTATAATATAGCAAATTCAATATCTTTACAAAGAAAAAAAAATTGTGGCCATGGTATCTTATCAAAGACATAATGGAAGAGGATTAACACCAATAGGAACTATAATTTACACAAGACACTTTTCTTGGTCAGAAGACTAGTCCTCTCCTAGAAGATCTGTACTGTGTTTTACTGTAGCTGCCTTACACATAATCCCTTGTCCAAATGGAAGGTCAAAACATTTTACTCCACTGGGTTGGTAAAAAGCGAAATGTTCTAAATAAAAAGAGACAGAGAAATAAAGAACTAATAATACCTGATCAATGAACTGTAGTAGTCTAAATGGCTTGACACTAGTCACTATTGATGTGTGGGATATAGTAAGTCAAGAATATTGAACGTCATCCTGCCCAGCAATGACCAACACTAGTCTGGTCATAATAACACAATATCAGAGGTGCCGAAATAAATCCAGGGCAGTTGGGGTTTGAAACTAAAGAAACTAAAGAAACTAGTCATTTGTTTTGCTTGCTTGGCAGTAGATTATTGAAATGCCTTACGCTGTCATTGTTAGACACAGGACTCGCATCTGAAGCTGATGCAGCAGCAGGACAAGGAAAACAGGTAGCATGGTGGGGCCTTGCAGAGAGATCAATTTTGGACTTGCTACAACGTCAGCCTCAAAGAAAGGGTGATCACCTACAGTTCCTGGGAATGCACTGGGGGAGTACAAAGAAAAGGGACAGACCATGTCCATTAACTCCAATTAATGTAATAAACCTCCCCTGAATTTTGTTCAATTTTAAGTCAAGTGTGTATTATTTTCCCTTACCAGTCTTTCCTTCAAGCCATTAGAAGGAGTCTGTGTCTTTCTTTCCCCACAAATGGAGATTCTACACAAATGTGGTCCCACAGCAGGAAACCATACAGTATAGTATGAAAGAACCTTTTATCAAACTTAAAAGGATTAATGCATTTCTTTCAGCAAAAGCTCTGCGTGTCTCCCAACTCAAGCAGTTTACAAAAGGACAAGGATTTTTGTTTAAAATGCAGGTAAAGCCCAATTATCCAACATGAAATCTCAAGCTGTTTGTTTGGGATCAAGATCAAAATTGAACATGGGAGAAGCAGCCCTCTCAGTAACATGTGCTGAAATGTCGGTGCATGTTTTTCATGGACAAGGAAGTCATCAGGAAGAGAGAAAGATTTTAGCATTTAACATCTCAAGCTAGTGCTGGTTTCAGCTTTCGGGCCAGGGGAGTTTAACTGCAACAACACACCACGTCCAACAGAGCCTGTCATAATTTCAACTTTTCATAACGAAAGATGTGAACAGTTCTTTTCAGAAAATCTTTTAGCAGCCATTTTTTTTGCTGTGCTTTTTAGAGCAGCAAAATGAAAATTAATATCGATTTCTTGTCATTGTTACACAACCGCAACCCACAAAAGCATTAGGTGCTGCAATGGTGGACACTGCAGAGCTCAACAGCTGGACATTCAAGCTCTAGCAAATCCTCTTATGCCCCAGCCATCCTCTCTGCTCCTCTGCCAGTTTCCCACTCCCACAGCAGAGGGAAATGTATGCCTTAGCCATTACAATGCAGAGCCTGACATTTTAGCATAAATCCACCTTTACAGCTGTACAAATGAAGTGTTCTGACTCAGGAGCTTTGGTGATGGTTTAACACCAGTGTTTACTTCACCTTTCAGTACTGAAGGTGCCCCCTATAGCAGAAGCAAATATATACTTTCTCCTCAGAAAAGCAGTTCCCAGGCTGTTATGCTAGCTTAAACTGCCAGTGAAGGTAATATTCTGAATAACTCATTGATGTTTTTTAACTTGGCTCTTAATAAAATTGAGGATTATATCACAATTACATTAGAGAATTATATGGATAAAGAACTGTAACCAGAGAGTTAAAATCTTGCATTGACATTGAATCTAAAATGAAAAACAAACAAGACAAATCGTAGCCTGAAGAGACTCCTACATAATTTGGAATTTCGATGCATTACTTTGCTGTTAATCAAAGTCTCCTTTCTTTTAACCTTAACTGTTTGAGTATCTCTCCTGTCTGAATGTCAACATGAGGCAACACTGAAGGTCAATGAGAGCGCCTTGACGATCACACCGTGTCCTTTATCAACACGTTGTACTTGTTGGGAGTCAGGCAAATGAAACACTAAGTGACATCAGCAAAACTTAACGTTCTTGAATTCACAAGAGTTTTTTTTATATATATTTCCATTAAACATGGGGCGTGTTGACAGACTCCATGAACTAGAGACGCGTTGGTAAGTGCAGTGGGGAGGTGTCAAGCTGGGAAATGCCATTATGACTGGGTAGCTGTAACACAGGTAAAAACAAACTCATTGTCTTTGAGATGGAATAAAGTGTATTTGCCCTCAACAGCCATTTCATTGATAAAGGGAAAACAATATAGATATTTGGAAATTAAATGTCAAATAAAGAGAGGCACAGAAGCATTTGTTGCCAGTATTACCAGAGCTGAGTATTGCATTTCCACTGATGCCCATAAGAATTGAGGATGCTCAACAAGGGTGAATATCGGTGTCTACCTGAATCCCAGTTGTGATGCTGGTTATGAGGAAGAGACCAAGAGATGGCTCACCTGCTTCTTCCCTGGTTTTGCCATGGTATGTGAGGATAACAGATGATAAACTGCTGCAGGATCCCAAATACTCCACCAGAAGGTTTTTCTATTTTTCAGAGAGAGAAAGCCATCCTCACTCCAGGAAATCTGAAAGGATACAGAATAACCTGCATGAAAGAATGGCCTACCACAGCATGGGGGGAATACAGTATATAAGGATGAAAAATGTACATAGTCTGTGCATATCCTGATACAAATATATTTCAAACTGCTCTCTTCTGTCACCACCAAAGTATCTTGTTAGTCAATCAGCAACCCCCTTGTTCTATTACCTGTGTACACCTCATTTACACCGCAGTACTATTTACACCTCAGTTACTATCATTACTCATTAGCCCTAAATCCTTTCCAACCTGACACTCCTCATCATATGCTTTTCTTCTCTCCATTAGTCAGGCAACCTCCTCACTGCCCACTGAAATGCTCTCTGAGTTTACAGGTTCCTGATTCCAGAGATGAGGACCGGAGAGGATTGGCCAAGGAAAAGATCTTACACAGATCCTATATAACATGACTTGGCCTCTTTGGTGTTCCTTAGTCATCACTGTTTAAAATGTGCTTAAAACTACATTAAACATACCAGGAAAATACAGGGAGTTCAGATGCTTAAGCGAGTTATGACTATACTACATCAAAATGAGTTTAAGACATTCAGTATTTTTCTGAAAGGCATTCAGCATTACTGAGCCTGAAACCAATTTTGGATGTTCTTCTGCTAGGATTCCAGAAGTTTTTAAAGGGAGTCACTCTCAACCTCCCCATGCCTTTTAAAACCCCTGGATTTCATAAGTAACAGCACCATAAAACCAATTAAAGAACCCCACCAGATAATCAAGCAAAATGAGACAGAATTGGAAGGTATTTGTTTGTCAGTGTTTTATACATTTATCTTAAAAATCTTTCTAGATCTATAGATGTTGACTGATCTTTCAACATCTAGATATACTTTCATTGCAATTTTGTCATCTGCCATGACCATAAAATGAAAAAGTAGATACTAAAAACTGTGAAAAGATTTAATTATGGTACCTGGATTTGCTGCATGGGTAAACTACAAAAAAGTAGGAACAAGCACACTCAAGTTTGAAAACCTTATCTGCAGAGAAGGCTTTTATGCAGTGAGATGCCATTATAATTAAACCAAACTCCTTTGGTTCTGCACAGTCTGCATTCATGGTCTCTTGGAAGAAGCATTTAGTCAATTAACTATTTTATTAACCAATTGATTTTTCCTGTTAGTCCTTAACCTCTTTGTACCTGTTAGGAATGGTTATGAAAGCTGAATAAATTGGTTTCTTTCATCTCTAAAAGGCAACAATAAATAATAAAACAGGTTGAACAAGGTTTCAGTGGGGAACCCAAATACGAATAAAAATACCTGCCGTGTACCATATAATATAAAATACTAACTGCTAGGAGCAGCACAGTATTTCAATAAATCACATTGTCACACTGACCTTTATTGATATACTGTTTCTCAACTTAAAGGATTGGCCCTGCTGCTTTAGGAGATCCTTTGTTGTGAAGGCCCTGCAGATTCATCACATTACAAAAAGATTATTTGCCCACTACAGGGCCGTCTAAGTCTATATGCTAAGCAGAAGCAAAGAACACCAAATATTTTAGGGACATTTTAAATTTAGAGACTTATTTAGCATCGTAAGAGAACATTCCTGAAATAAGTATAAAATGTGTTTTATATTATCACTTAGTACAAAGTAAAAAAAAAGGGGGGGAGAACGAAAAAAAAAAGCTCTTTCATTTCTAGTAGATAATAGATTGCTTGATTTTATGGAATGTTACACCGTGTTGCAACTATGCAATGATAGTCCAGTATTATAAAATTAAATTCACCACACTGGCTGAAACTCAGCAGAGTTATTGGTTCCTTTGTACCACTAGCTGAAATGAAAGACTAGGGAGGGTGTGCAAAGGACACATTTTTGCAGCAACAAAAATCTCACAGGAAAAAAACCCATGTGCCCCACTACAGAACTACTCCCTGCTTCAACAACGATGGCAGAAACAATCTGATGCAGATCTGGAACACAACCGAACTTGTACTGCCTGTCTAAAGAAAAATCCAAATTATAGTCTAGAGGTTCTTCCAACATATAGTCAAGAGCTGTAGATTATTTTCAGTCCTATATACAAGACTTTTGTACAAATTAGTGAAAAGCTCATGAACCTTATGTTCTTCATGAGGTTCCTACTGCCTTAAATGATGAGGATTTCCTGGGAACTTTTGTTCCTGTTAATTTTAAGGCTGGCTCATGATGGGTAGAATAAAATTCTGACTCCAGATACAGCTGTCCAATGAGGAAGGAAGCTGTATCATTTTGTAAAACAAATAAAAAAATAGTAATTTTGGGGTCTCTTCCTCTTACTGAAGCAGTAACTATTAATCCCTCCTTTAATGTGGGTCTGTAATGAGAAAGGTGTTGAAGGAGAATATATTTAAAGAATAGCTCATTGAGCACTGAGTAATTTATTCACTTGGCAAAGATCTGTGAAGATCAGTGAGGAACCTGTACCTTGCATGATTCCTCAAACTGTGACTCCTTTTCTATGTTTCTAGAGGCCTTATACAGAACAGTTACAGGGATTGACTGCTGCATCTGTAATCAGATGCTAGCACAATATTCACCACCTCTTCCTATAAAATCTCTCTTTACAAATTAATCTACGTATGGCTCTTCAAATAGCCAACTTTGGATAGCCACTATAATGATGCTTTCCCCCGCTTCTTCCTCTAAATCTAAAGTTTTACTAAATTCCATACAAAAGTATCCATAGCTGGGCTCAGGTGATGCTTGGCTGTATTAGCTGTCATTTCTTTTTCCTCTAGCAGCCTGTATTCTGCACTGCCTCTGCACTGCTAGCTATTGGCACAAATGTGTCCTCCCACTTCCCCTTGTTCAGTCTCTTTTGATGTTCCACTAGCCCAGGCTTCTTCTACTCCACCTTTCCCTATTCTGCTTATCTCCACCTGTTTCTCTAGCAAAAATTCTACCCCGTGCTGCTTTCCTTGCACCTCTCCACCTGAGCCCCCCCATTCCAGTTGTTCATCCCGTGTAACGGCCAAGGCACTTCATTCACTGCCCAACTGAGACCACTGCTGATCACCCCCACCCTCTTTCCCATTTCCAATCTCCTCTTCACCAACCATAAATTTCACAAAGGAGTCTGGATGATAGGGGCAGAGAAAGCTAGTGTTGCATTTAAATACAAAATTAAAATGCCACCATATGGCACAATCAGATCAAAATGAAGCAAAATGTGCCAGGGTAATGCCTTTGCTTTCCCAGAATATGCCACCAATGATGCAGACATGCCATTCCTTTGTTGGCAATGTTTGCCTTGGGTGGTAACACACAGAAGAGCTGAAGGCAGTAGATTTGTTGACATTTTTGGATATACCTGTCATGCACCCTGCTTCCTGGCCCCAGAACTCTACAGGAGAAACAGGGCATAATAAAGTTGATTGATTTGTGTTTGTCACTCATCCAAGTGGCTTTCATTTCAGTGTCCCTCAATCTTGCTTTTTCATTTTCATTTGGAACTACTGAAATCTCACCTTCCACAGAATCCAAGCTGTTGGACTTGTCATCTGGTTCAAAATGTCTGCACAGCATGAACAAAATTTACTGTCCTCTGTGCAAACAGTTTTGGTGGCTCTAATAGAAAACACAGCAATCCCTCTTTTATGCTCTGCTAGGAAACAATCTGCCTTTTTTTTTTTTTCCATAAGGAAAAAAGTTTTTGATAGAATTTTTGCTAGTTTTATATAAACCAGAAAATCCTCAAAAACCAGCATGCAGCCAACAGTATGTACAGTGAATCTGAATCATTGAATGTCCTTGGTTTAGTTACCTCTTACATTTAAAATCTTGGTCAAAGCAAAACTTTAGTCTTTTAAATTGCCACGGCTAAAATGTGGCAAAGCAATTATATTCTATGACTCATGAAGCACTGTGCTCAGTTGAAGTGTTACTGTCATCAGCATTAATTTGTTTTTGTCTTTTCTCACACTGAAGTTCATTGTCCATTGAAATGTATCACTAGTGTATCATCTCCTGTCTCTTAAGCTGCAAAACAATTGCATGCTTTAACAAAACTTTTCAACTGTAACGTTTTTCAGAAATTTTAAGGTCCCTGAGTTTTAAAGAAGGAAACACATTTCTTCTCCCCCCTGCCTTCCCCCACCCCCCTTTTTTTTTTGGTTACAACTTTTTATATAAACTATGTGGTTTGCTGCTGTCAGCTAGAAAGGCCCCGGTGGGAGACCCAAGGTCACTAGTAGCTGAAGAGAGACACTGCACAAGTAGTTAGGATGAAAGAATATCCCACCGGGGTTTTGGACTTAACAGTTTCTTGGCTCTTGTGACTTGAAATAAATGTATCATCACTGTCTGGAGCCACCAGCCATATTCTCTCACACACGAAGCTAACATTAGTCAAACTTAAGCAGGTGAAGAGGATAAAAGCCTTTATCATTTATTTTATATACAATGATACTTTGACTTCTTTCTGTTAGGGACAAGATGAAAATTTTTACTGGCTTCTACAGAGCCTGGAATTTCACAGGAATATTTTAGGAAAGCTCTCTGCTCAACAATTTGTTGCCAAGATTTAGGGATATGCAAAGTGATATGCAAAGAGGTGACGACTTTGAAAAAAACCCTAAATTCTCATACATGCTTAACTAGTCTTATTCAGAATGGGGTTTAATTTTTGAAATCCTTCAAGAAGAATTTGGTGTCCTTCTGGGATTCCCTTCCCCCATAATTACAGAAGAGAGAGACTGAAGTGAAGAGATCTTGTGTTTGGAGCCTTCGGACTAAAGTCTAGGTTACCTTTCAGGTTTTGGTACTAATTTCCCTTGTGATCTTCTGCATGTTAATAAAACCTTTCAGTCCCTATCATTACAAACAGGATTAAAACACATCTGTGCTTTATTTGGATAAAAAAACATCATTGATGAATGGCTATTGTGCTAGCTTATAGAAAAAGTCACAAGAAGAATACAAACATAACAGCAAAAAGAAACATCCTGAATGCTTGTCACATGGGACACTCGCAGCCATCTGGGAACTGACCACAAAACTTCACTCTTTCAAAGTAATTTAATGAACTGTCTAGTCAGCTCAGTCTCCTATGGTTGGGAAGAAATAAACAAAAACTCTTCACAAAAAATTCCAAATAGAGTAAGCGATGCAGAAAACTAAAACCCATCTCTGACCTCCTACACTGCCCATCTGTGAACCAAGCTTGGCTCATGCACTTTAAAATCTAAAGATACAGGGAAAGAAAAGAAGAGGAACTGTAGATAACCTGCTTAATTCTCTCACTTACAAACTGAAAATGTCTTTTATACCTTGCTTTAACCTTTCATCTTTAACAGACATTCAACAGGGAATACACTCAATTAAGTTTGACTTTACCTATTATTATTGGTACCTTGGATAAAATGCGTTACCAAATAGCCAAAGGATAACTGAATTTTGGCTCTCCAAAGTAATAAAGCAGAAAGCCAACACTGAGATATACTACTGAAGCAGGACTAGGCAGAAGGTCTAATGTTCTATTGAGCTGACAGGTCTGTACCGTATGATCGATCCAACTGGACATGAGGTATCACAAGCCACAGTCATCCAGTAAAATACAAATATGAAGCTTTTTCCGTTGCACAAACAGAGGTCTCAGAAGCTACCTGTCAAAGCAGAAAACTGCAAAAGGTTTCTCAACACCAATACTTAATATTTAGTCTCACAAGAAATTCATTTCTGTTCACTCACTGGATCTGGAAGCAAGAATAAGTCAAGAAATTCTATCTGTCCTTTGGGTCCTGATGAAAAGCGTGCTTTCTTAAGAAAACCCTCAAAACTCTATCTGCTTCAAACAGAAATCTCGGATTGTCTGAAACATCAAGGCAGCAGTCAAAATGAGATCCCTAGGAGAGACAATGCACGAGGTCAGAATGCTGCAGCTTGAGAATTTTCACAGTGGAAATAAACAGAGCATCAAGCTATGTACTACACCAAAAATGGCAGAATTAAGGGCTACATTATGTCCTTGGCCTTCAGAATCATTCACAATTCATCTTAACTGAAGTTGCTTGCATATAGATGGAGGAGCAGATAGAGATAAGCGCATTGTGGGTCTGAATGAAAGGCAGGATTCAGTCTCTTACTAGATCACTAAGTGCATCTGCTTCTAAACTGTGCAAGGACATCTCTGCCCCCTAAAATCACACTGCATTTTTTCCACTGGTTTCCAAAAAGATCTCAGAGGAGTTGACTTTTGCCATTTCTATTTTTCCATTAAATGACAAAGAACTGGAACAGTAATATGTGGCTTTTGTGTATTTGTTACTGATCTTGTTTTATCTACAGCATTTTTCTTTCTTCTTGCCTGTTGCAGTCATTACCTTGTTATCCACATACCTCACTAACTAGACAAAAAATGCAGATACCCAGACCTTTGATCTTCTCTCTGTTCCAAGCATCAGCAACACACACTTCACTGTTTATATCATTATAGAAAGATCACTGGGAAGAAGAGAAGATGAAAATTAAGTACTGCAATGTAAACATGCTCCTTACTGTCACAAACTCTGCTCTACTTGTAAACTGGGAGCACCCCAGGAGAGACGCAGCCCCAGGAGAGCAGCAGCAAAAAGGACACCGCACTCTGTGGAGAGTAACTCTTTCTGTCAAGTACTCTCTTGACTAAAGAGCATGGCTGTCATGATAAATCACCTCACAGAGAAAGACAGTTTAGAGTCTGAGATACTCTGACCTCAGACCACAGACTGAGATCAGACATAGGCTGGGGGTCCTGTCATACTTGTGCATCATGGAGAAGAATGAGCCACTCTTCATTTGGAGAGTGGTACAGCTGGTGTGTAATGGATATGGGCCTTCCCAAGTCAGACAGCACATACCATTTGACGTGGGTTATCCGAATATACCCACAAATAGATACAACCAAGGGAATTTTATCTGTTGCTGACACATAGTTCCAGCTTGCCCCTCGGATAGTCCCTACTAGGACACTTTTCCCAACTCTAGGATATAACAATGAAAGGTGCTGACATCTGTCCCTGAGTACATCACTTGTTAAAATTGATCCTCGCAGTGAAAAAACTAAGCTCTAAGAAAGATTTTTGTATAAACTATGAATTTAAGTGTAACATGGGACCTTCTAAGGCTAAGTGACAAAAATTGTAACTGATCACTCTGTCCAAAATGCCAAGAATGTTAATGCTTGATACCTGGAAATTTAATTTCAACCACAGTTATTGCAATCCATAAAATCATAGAAAAGTAGAGGCTGGAAGAAACACGAAGCAATTGCTTAGTCCACTACTCTCCTCACTTCATTTTCTGTCCCTACATTTGACTTCATGTTCTGCCAGATCCTCATTTGGGTCCTGTGCCTTCAGCTTCTGTTCCTAGAAGTCAAGGAACTGTTTTCCTGTGATTTCCCTTCATTTATAAGGCAACACGCCTTTGGCAAACATTGGTCTGACCAACACATAAATGCAACACACTGTATCCTTCAATTCACATCCAGACCTTAAAATACTAACGTCCGAAGAATATGCTCTGAAATAAAGTACTAGGAAACCATGTTAATTGTATTTCAGTTAAAAATACATATATACATATACATACAGGTAAAACGCAAATAAGAAAAAATGATAAAAACATACATTAATCATGCATGTATTGAACTTCATTTTGCACAGGGAATCGCTAGAAGCTCAGTGGGTTATTTAGATTTGTGAAGTTATACATCAAAAAAATGTTTCCAAGACTGAAGCCGCAACTTTGGAATTCTAAAGTCAGACCATCACTCCAAGATATTTCATCCTTCACTGTGGGGAAAGTTTTTCTGAATGAAAGGCAGGATTCAGTCTCTTACTAGATCACTAAGTGCATCTGCTTCTAAACTGTGCAAGGACATCTCTGCCCCCTAAAATCACACTGCATTTTTTCCACTGGTTTCCAAAAAGATCTCAGAGGAGTTGACTTTTGCCATTTCTATTTTTCCATTAAATGACAAAGAACTGGAACAGTAATATGTGGCTTTTGTGTATTTGTTACTGATCTTGTTTTATCTACAGCATTTTTCTTTCTTCTTGCCTGTTGCAGTCATTACCTTGTTATCCACATACCTCACTAACTAGACAAAAAATGCAGATACCCAGACCTTTGATCTTCTCTCTGTTCCAAGCATCAGCAACACACACTTCACTGTTTATATCATTATAGAAAGATCACTGGGAAGAAGAGAAGATGAAAATTAAGTACTGCAATGTAAACATGCTCCTTACTGTCACAAACTCTGCTCTACTTGTAAACTGGGAGCACCCCAGGAGAGACGCAGCCCCAGGAGAGCAGCAGCAAAAAGGACACCGCACTCTGTGGAGAGTAACTCTTTCTGTCAAGTACTCTCTTGACTAAAGAGCATGGCTGTCATGATAAATCACCTCACAGAGAAAGACAGTTTAGAGTCTGAGATACTCTGACCTCAGACCACAGACTGAGATCAGACATAGGCTGGGGGTCCTGTCATACTTGTGCATCATGGAGAAGAATGAGCCACTCTTCATTTGGAGAGTGGTACAGCTGGTGTGTAATGGATATGGGCCTTCCCAAGTCAGACAGCACATACCATTTGACGTGGGTTATCCGAATATACCCACAAATAGATACAACCAAGGGAATTTTATCTGTTGCTGACACATAGTTCCAGCTTGCCCCTCGGATAGTCCCTACTAGGACACTTTTCCCAACTCTAGGATATAACAATGAAAGGTGCTGACATCTGTCCCTGAGTACATCACTTGTTAAAATTGATCCTCGCAGTGAAAAAACTAAGCTCTAAGAAAGATTTTTGTATAAACTATGAATTTAAGTGTAACATGGGACCTTCTAAGGCTAAGTGACAAAAATTGTAACTGATCACTCTGTCCAAAATGCCAAGAATGTTAATGCTTGATACCTGGAAATTTAATTTCAACCACAGTTATTGCAATCCATAAAATCATAGAAAAGTAGAGGCTGGAAGAAACACGAAGCAATTGCTTAGTCCACTACTCTCCTCACTTCATTTTCTGTCCCTACATTTGACTTCATGTTCTGCCAGATCCTCATTTGGGTCCTGTGCCTTCAGCTTCTGTTCCTAGAAGTCAAGGAACTGTTTTCCTGTGATTTCCCTTCATTTATAAGGCAACACGCCTTTGGCAAACATTGGTCTGACCAACACATAAATGCAACACACTGTATCCTTCAATTCACATCCAGACCTTAAAATACTAACGTCCGAAGAATATGCTCTGAAATAAAGTACTAGGAAACCATGTTAATTGTATTTCAGTTAAAAATACATATATACATATACATACAGGTAAAACGCAAATAAGAAAAAATGATAAAAACATACATTAATCATGCATGTATTGAACTTCATTTTGCACAGGGAATCGCTAGAAGCTCAGTGGGTTATTTAGATTTGTGAAGTTATACATCAAAAAAATGTTTCCAAGACTGAAGCCGCAACTTTGGAATTCTAAAGTCAGACCATCACTCCAAGATATTTCATCCTTCACTGTGGGGAAAGTTTTTCTTTCTTTCTTGCTACTCACAATAGCCAAAAATGTTCCTGCAATTTACCATTTCAGCAGACTATGCAAATAATTTACTGTCTCTCATTTCACTGTGATTGGCAATTACAGTGATATAAGACATTTTCACTGAGAAAATTATGTTATGGGAAGATGTATTACTCATACAGTCATGAGCAGTTGCAAATCAGCCTTTGGTATTCCCTTTGTAAGTTAAAAAGAAAATCACCAATCATCTTCCTCTTCCTAAAAGTACATTTGAGGCTTGAATTTTGGCTTCAAAATGAGCCTGAAGCAGGAAACATGCACTCCTTTACCCCATGCTCTCAGAATCTTTGCAGCCCAGCAGCATCCACCTGTTTCCAGAGCCAAGCAAACAGTATTATGATGCTGGGACACCATTTGGAGCTGGACAGTGTATCTCTTCCCTACTCCACCTTGTACCAGATTTTCTTATCTGCACAGAGGAGCAAGGAATTGGCTTTAATGGAGTCAGTTTAACAAAAGCAGATAGGAAAGCTTGGCACAGTCATCGGAAATGTGAAGAGTTACTCTTTTTATTTCGCCTATCTGTCTTATTTCTGTGGCTTGCCAAGGTAAAATGGTTGCTTGAAACTGCCTCAAAACCCTTTTGCCATTTCATACTTCCATATGGCAGGGCAAAGGCAGATTAGGTTCAATGACTAATAGATTCACGCTGCTAATTCATCCAGAATCCTTCCATTTGGGAGTACTTCCCTTCCTGGAATCCAGCTCATCACACAGTAAAAAACAAACAGCTTTTGTGCTTAGCCATAAAAACAGATCCCAGTTCTCCAATGCAATATGCCCTGTAGGGATGTTTCCACCCATAACGATATGAACAACTGCAGAATTCTAAATTAGAAACAATTAGCCACTAAGAAAGATTTAGAATCATATTCCAGAAACACAAGCTTGCTTTGTAAGACTCACATGCTAGTTTATCTCATAATAGATAACACCTTCTACTAGGAAAAGGCCCTCTTCAATGCAAGTATGATAATTCTTCTGCAATTTTATGATGTATTATGTACGTAGTTCTCCTAAGCTACTGTCCCCTTATTATTAGCAATTTTTAAAAATATAAAGCAAAGTAACTGAGTTTTCTGCCTGTACATAACTCACAAAGCACCTGTGAGTGCTGTGATCTAAAGAGGGAAATATTTAAAGCCCTTGAATATTCAGATATGAATTGCACATGTTGGAAATGTGGTGAGCCGATTGCAAGGCTCCAGTGTTATCAATTTCAATATTAAACAGTTTATACCCTTTCCCAAGCAATTTTAGATGACTAATAACACTGGCAGTAATCAGTCTTAAAAGCATAAAGGCTTAAAAGCATTTATCTTAAAGGCATTTACACCCATCGGCACGGTGTCTCCAAAAATCATCCATGATCTCCTTGAAACTTGGTTGTAAAGATTCCATCCAGTGCAAATTAATACACCCATTTTTCTCAGTCCATTGTGGGCTTGTTTACATCAGGAATATTTGCTGAATTTATAATGGTGCTGACTTACTCCCACCATATTGACAGCATCAATTTTTGAAAAATCAATAGCAAGTTATTTAAAATGAGTAGTTCTCATCCACTACTCCCTAGTTCTTTACATTACTTTAATGGTGACTTAGAGCATCCTTAATTGAAATCTTTATCTTCCAATGCAACAGACTGCCATAAATCATAGGAATCACTGTACCAGAGTAGTTCAGCACCAGTTACAGTAGGTCTGTGAGTAGCTGCCACATGTTCCATCACTGCTCAGCTTCCAGAAGCCTGACCCTTCACAGAACCCATTACTCTGCTGAGTCACCGTGTCTTACTGAACAGTTCAGACATGGAGGTAATTCAATTCTCAACTGGAGAGACTTGCACTTCACAGAACTCCAGTGTGGTAGGTAATAGTGACAGAAGTACAACACATTCACACTGTGAAAGAAATACCAGGTATAGACAGATCTATGAGACACTAAATCATCATAGTTTCAATAACCATTCTGGAGTTGTGTGTTCATCTGAACACATCTGTACACTGAAGCAAAAAGATCCTGTCTTGGGACTCAAAATGGCCCAAACTTGGAGAAAGATCTGCCTAGGACTTTGCCTGTACTGAGCTTTCCCAAGAACATAGGGAGTTTTTACACTCAAAAAGAGTCAGATTTTATTAGAATATAAGTGAGAAGATTGAGCAGAAATTAAAAAGTTTATAAGTAATTCTTCCTTAGTTAACTCTGTTTCTACAGATGCATCCTTGTCTCCTGACTTTTAAACTAATCAATGACTTGCGAATTGCAGGAACTCCAACAAACGCCCTTTTAACCCCCTGGAAGTTTTTCTTTCTGTCTTTTCTGTAACCTGGATGCCTGCTATCTGCTCCTCTCAGTCTCTCTGCTTGATCTACAAGCTCACAAATCCTTGTTGTGACCTCTCCATATATCCTCCTGCCTACCTCCCATTGCAGCCTCCAGAATCCTCTCTGCCTTGAATATTCTCAGTTGCCAACAGCATATAAAACCTCTCCTTGTCCTTCCAGAGGGCCCACTTGACCCAGTCACTGTCTCTAAGGAACATAATACAAATGAAGAATAAATGAATAAAACACATTCTAGCTAGCATATCCACTAAATACATAATCAATTTGAGTATGAACACTTGCTCAGAGCAACAACACCAAAATCCTCCTTTACTTAGAAGTGAAGGTGAAATAGCTGCAATCACGCCTCTTATAAATCCTCTTCCTCTATAGATCTCAAGCACTTCACAGCAAAAGATAGCTATTATCTCCATTTTACTCATATATGGACTAACAAGTAAAGATTACTAAGACATCAGTAAATTAAGAAATCCTTGTTTAACAGATTTCTTCTCAAACCATTAAGGCGGTCAGTATCATTACTTTAAAGCTGGGGAAGCCAGCATAAGGGTGACGAGATATGCTCAAGCTGCCTTTGATAGTGAGCATCGTACCCACACACAGGCCTAACTCTCAGAAGAGAAAATAAAAGGGATCTTCATGTAAGAGCAAAGTCCTTAACCTAGTGCGGTGCAAACACCAAGATACATCAAACAATTTCAATTCATGCGGCCACAAAAGCCCATACATAAACATTCCAGTGCTAACCATAATATGTTAAATCCCTATTACTACATCACATTGCTTCTTGTTTTCAACACTCACGATTAACTTAGTTAATTATCTGTTACAAATAACATCCAGAAGAATTCAGCATAGGATGTAAAAATACAGTAATTTGGGATTCCATTCATTAACGAATCTCTACCCTTAGTGATTACTGTCATCACAGATGGTCTAGTAGCCATTTGAGCTCTGTATTTGCTGAGGATAATCATAATTCTTCAGGGAAAATTTATACACTGTTTAGCAACTCTGGACCTTCTGACTATGCCCAGAGGCAATTAGGCTCTTTATAATGGCATCAGGAGAATTCCAGTGAGATTTTTTTTCCCTGTGTCTTTCTCTACCATCTCTCTCTGCATCTCCTTTATCTCTTAAGAGTATGCTAAAGAGAGAAGATATAATCACATTCTGTCGGTGAAAATAAAAATGAAAGAGTCTCCTAAATGGCAGACCACGCATCTTTTCCAACAATGTCTGGCAGGATGTGAAGAAGAGGGGCACAGAGTATCCTGTGGCTCTCCTGGAAGTCAGTGTCAAGCTTCAGTTGCTCTTTAGGCACATGCTATAACAAACCACCAAAATTCTGATGACAAAGGAGTGCCTGAATGCACGCACACACACCGAGCAGAGTGCAATTGCATTTACTTCTCTTTCATAATGCTACATCATTATCACAAAAAGTCCTACATTTTATTTGATATAAAATCATAAACATTATTGTCTTATGTACCAATCCTTTTGAAGACAATCAGCAAGCTTCCATCTTTACAGCCAGTCCCTCTGATACAGGGATCACCAAAGTAAACGAGATTTCCCAATATAGTCTAAGAGTCTCTATCTTGTGCTATTTTGTTATTATATCTGCCCAAAAATCAAGGGGCTGGTTCACGCAGTATTAACCCAGGATGAAATCCTGCTGGAATTCAAAGTCATTGTGCTAGTGCACAGACTCAAGAATGTCGGCCAGGGTAACTAAATATACAGTGACACCTTAAATGAAAGACTTCTGAACCTGTTGCAAATGGATTTCCCCACCAGAGTCAGAAGGAAAAGTCAGCAGTGTTTTATTAGATACCATACACTTAAGCAATTCGGGTGTGGTTTCCACATTCTCTACATTTGCTGCGTTCAGGTGTGTGTAAGGTTACCCTGGAACACTGTAGTGTCACTGGTTCCCTCCCATTTCTGCTGTAATTTTTGTCTTCTCTCAAAGGCACAGGTGAGTTAATTAAATACTTTTTGTCAAGATACAACTTTATGACATCTCCTTCTTATTATTATAGAACAAGATCAGCTGAAGTTCTGGAGGTATTCTAACAACATAATAATACTCACTTTATTAACTGAATCATTTGGGCTTTGTACATATTTTAAAGGAAGTTGGTTTTTAATAGTTTAAGAATAATTTACCTCATTCCATCATTTTTCAATTTAAAACATTTTTTCATATATTATGTCATGTCTTCTTTATATTAATGATATGTCAAATACAAATGAATATTAACATCACCCACTAGCATTATTTTTAAATCAATGTTGAAAAATACAGCATCACGCAACTCTTTTAAAGAAAGACTGAATGATCTGATATAACTAGCACTGCACTGCCTTAGCAGTAGGCAAGTAAAATTAGAAACATTAAAAGATCCAGAGTGGGATTTTTCTTGTTGTTGTTAAAGTGTGCACTGGAATATATTAATGCCAGCTTAGTCTTGCACAGTACCTTTCCTGAAACTTTGAGGAGAAATACAACAATAGACAGAAAACTCCTTGGAAATAATTAGAATACAAACTAGATCAGGTATTAAAGGACAAGAAAACACACACACTTTTATCAAAGCCCTGCAGGATTATCATGATGTGTTGGACGCCTGAAAAGCAACTACTTAAATCATTATATCATTGTCATGCCTCACTTACACCACAGTTCCAGAGGTCCCATGGGACAAAACCAGGAGTTGCAAGGCTCTCTAGCCTTGGATGTTTCCAGTATTAGACACTCCTGGAAAGAGCAGCAAGATTGGCATAGATATAGCTATATTCTCTCCCTGCCAGAAGGACTTTCTGAATTATTATTTGCCAGAAGCTTTTAAAACCACTTTTGTCACATTAAAATTGGCATTAAAACTCACTAAACCAAAGAGCTCACCTGAGACACTGCTTAGTCTAACTGAGCCGTATTTACAGTTAGAGGAATAAACCTGTTACACAGCTGATGCATGAATTTAAAATATGCAAATTTGGTCTATTTAGTTTAAATATGTCCTCTATCGTGATGTTAAAAATATGTTTTTCTTTTTTTACCTACAGTTTGACCTACAGACTCACAATTTGTTTTGTTTTGAGGCAGCTGTGTAGAGGTGTCTTTCTAAGGTGAACAGAGTTTAATGTGATGAAATTACAAAGATATCTAAACATAAAGTCCTTCTGGTAGCTTGGCAATGACCCCAGTGAAACTCTTCTGATAAAGCACGCTAGAAGTGACAAGTACACAGGTAGGACTTTTGGTTTACCTCCAAGACAGCATGGTCATTCATAGCCTGAAGAAGCTCCTCTGATGATAATACTGTAACTTTGTGTCATATTTTTTCCATGCATTAAAAAGACTCTGCATAAAATACTGAACAAAGACCTTCCTAGGGAACACAACAAATAATACATCATTCAAAGGGTAGCCAAGAAGGAAAGTGGGCAGTGACGGTGGATAGACAGTAATTGGTTTCCTCTGCAGCTGTCAGAAACCTGTTTTGTTGCTATATATTTAAAACTCCATTCAAGTATAAACTAGATCATAGGGGACATCTATACCTGGATGTTATCAACAACTTTGTACAGAACATAAAATACAGGTATTTAGTTTACAGAGCTGGCAGGGAGTGGAATTACCAAGGAAGTCCTATCCAATCTAGGTTATTAAATTAGCATATCTAGAAACTTCAGGAAGAAGAAACGTTTTTACAAACAGATACAGAGGCTGAGGAGGGGACTGCTGTCCTCTTACCTGTATCTCGTAATTTACATTTGCAGTATCATTAAAAAAGTTTTACCATGCTTTGAATGTTCAACATTTAGGGCCAATATTGCAACATTATCATAATATGTTACACTCGAACAGCAGAGGTACTACTTTGCACAAGGGTGAGCTATTAAAGGCACCAGGAATCTCACCTATACATGTGAAAGCTCCAGAATTTACCTTTCTTTGAGCTAAGGCAAACTGGACCAAATATTGTAATTTGTTTCTGATTTCTCACTCAACAATAAACTGATCAAAACCAAAACTACTCATGGAGCCTAAGGAATTACATTTCCTGTACTGTTTATTTTTTTGGCATAATAATTTCCTATTTACCTTCTCTGGATCCCTGCGGAAATTAAATTAACATTTTTAACTGCTTGTTTTAACTTTGCCACAATAAAAGAGAAGAGTTATGGCTAGGCTTTGGAGCATCAAAATCAAATGTAATGTTGGTAAAGCAATTTCTCTGAAATTTGTAAACAATAAATTGCCTGGGAGAGCCTGCTGTTGTTAGCAATTTTGGACTGAGTCCCTTATAGCTGCTTATTCTAACATGGCGATTCCATCCTGTTAAAATGTCATATGGATAAAGGAGTAAATTTTGACAGCTGTGACAGGATTATCATTGCCAAGGAAATCACATTCCTGGTACTCGTATGTTTCAGTACATCTATTTTGTTTTGTCTTTGGCCTTGCCTGAACTAAAAATTACCTTCTGAGACGAGAAGAGAAATATAACAAAAGAAAGAAACAAATATTGTTATTCTTTAAAGAACTTGATGCTTGAAATTATAGCAATAAGAAACAACCTTTTAGGGTCATTATTAAATCCATTGCTCAGATTTTGAGGGAACACAAAGCTCCTCTCTTCAAGGACACAGCCAATATGCATTTTATCTGGGCATACTGAGATACAGGAGGGTTTTGCGCATACGCATGTTAGGCGAGAAACACTATGGAAGATCCCCCTAGCATTAGCCACTCAATCTGCTCAGCCATGTGCAAAATGGATATGGCAAAACCCAAATGATATTTGCAGTATCCTGAACTTTTGGATCAGGGGAATTGCCATGCTGGATCCTTCCAACTTCAACATTCTCTCTCTGATGAATGCCAGTATCCAAACCCACAGAAACTGCAAGGATCTTGCAGTGGACAAGTGTAACTTCAAGCACTGGTTCTCCTTCTCATCAAACAATACAAAACTGAAATAGCAGGAAAGACAAAGAGTGGCAATAACTGTTATTAAGGCTGGCATTCACATACTGCCTCCCCAGGGTTCACTCCCAAAGATTACTTGATATGAAGGACATGTAAGTTCCACTGACTGAAATGCTGATTCATGGACTCTGAAATACTGTCCCCAGAAACACAATCTCCCAGTAAGTATCAGTTACAGTAGCGGTGGCAGTATTAAAGCAATTCCTCTGACCAACTGGGAAAGGGGATACAGAGGGAGCAAAGTCATGCTAAACATTTGAATCAAAGCTATCAAATACTCAGCATTAGTCTTTATTCATGGTAAGACTGTGTTTAGAAATACGCAACATCTCAGAAACATGCTTTCCTACCCAGACATTTTGTCAAATGCAGGGATTTATTTTTGGAACTAGCAAGATGACTGGATTTCTCATGACAACTTTCTGAGCTGCGTTTATACTGATGTGACTAAATGGACATTTCTTTTGACTCTCTGGCTTCCAAAAGTGCCATGTACAGGTAATCGCAAGGTCTGCAAATCTTGATTCATGTCCTCAGATTTTGTCATGACACAGAACAGTATTAATTCATATGTTCTCAAACTATTATAGTTTATATAGTAACACTACAGAGTAGAGCTCAGTACCTTACCATCGCATCTCATCCTTACATCTTTATACCCAATAGTAAAAAGACCTTCCTTTCCAATACCAATGTGCCCTGTTTCTACCAGCAAAAAACATATTTACATTATTAAAAGTTCTGCAACAGTGTATTTACCACTGTGTTCTCTTTGGTCAATAACATACAAGACTGAAGTTATACCGTGAGGATGTTCTGCCTTATGGTTCTTTGACAGTCTCTTAAATATGAGCCCTATGTTTCAATGTATTGATGCCGTGAAAGACGAAATCAGGACTCAATAGCCGGGATGACTATTAAGCAGGTATTCTTTATTGCAGCGCTGGACGCACAGGGGATCGCTCCTCCAAATGTGCGTGCCAGACGGAGTCAGTTTGACAACATATATGCACACATACATACATATTCATGTAAGGTGTTTTAACATATTCATTAGTTTCCAGTAATTCATTACCATACGCTACCTCCTTCTTGGAATTCTCCATTTGTCAGAGATAAGATAACATTGTGCTGGCCTCACGACTGTTGCCTACGTGCCAGCCTTCCTGTCTTGTTACTTATCGTAGCTCTGCAGGGGTTGTAGGCCCCTCTTTGTGGTCAGTCAGGCTACATTTGCTAAGTCATACTTAGATAAGCAAACCTTCAAGCCATTCCTGGCCTTATTCTTTAATTCAATCCCCCCTTTTCTTTAAGCTATTGCAAATTCTTTTGCATAATTTTGTTTACAGCCCATAATACATGTACTTGTTGAGCAACAGTTCTTACTTTCCACCATAACCAAATGTTGAGAAGTGTCAGCAGTAGGACTACAAAAATCAACACTAGTACAGGATGCAATAAGAAGTCGAAAAACTGAGCAGCAGTTGGAGATTTTAGTGAGGTATTTAGAAAAATGCCCCACCAATGCTGTTCACCAGCTTTCTCGATGGCTGTGATGATTTTCTTTATTTCCAGAGTATTGTGCTGGACTTGCCATAATGTTCGTTTCGAAGCTTCCTTCACTTTCTTTAGCAACATTTTAATGTCTGGGTGGGAAAGCATTTTCTTAAGGACATTAATGTCCATTCCAATCTGTAGTTTCAGAGATCAACTGAGAAGTGGTTATAGGAACAGAATAATTAAAATCACAACCTTGTATCTTGGTAAAATTACAAACACAAAAGTTAGTTCCATTTGTTTCTTCTTCACAAGTATCAATGCTAACATTAACACAACTAGTTCTTATACAGACGCATCCTTTCCCTACATAATACACCTGTGATTGAGCATGTTCTGAGGGAAGCATCTCGAATGTGCACGTACTGTCTTCTGTGTCTAAGCACAAATCTTCATTTTCAATGACTGCATTCTCACAAATATATCCTAGTTGTTCCTTTTGCATGCAAGCTTCAGTACTAATGGTCTGCCATTTCCTTATATCATTTTTATATCTTGCCCAAACATTATGGTTTAT
>NW_015090842.1:3624969-3800552 GCF_001431845.1 Calidris pugnax | reverse complement strand
TTTAGCCTGTGAGACTGTACTTCGGGAGAACTGTGGAATGTCCACTGACACTTAAGGAAGTGGGAGAAGGAATCCCTTCTTCTGTCTTGTCCCTCAAGGAGTACAGCACCGAATCCATATCCACATCAGCAAATACAGAAAGACATGTTCAGACATACTTGTGATCTCCCTTCTCTTTTGCATCTTGCCGTGAAAGACGAAATCAGGACTCAATAGCCGGGATGACTATTAAGCAGGTATTCTTTATTGCAGCGCTGGACGCACAGGGGATCGCTCCTCCAAATGTGCGTGCCAGACGGAGTTGGTTTGACAACATATATGCATACATATTCATGTAAGGTGTTTTAACATATTCATTAGTTTCCAGTAATTCATTACCATACGCTACCTCCTTCTTGGAATTCTCCATTTGTCAGAGATAAGATAACATTGTGCTGGCCTCACGACTGTTGCCTACGTGCCAGCCTTCCTGTCTTGTTACTTATCGTAGCTCTGCAGGGGTTGTAGGCCCCTCTTTGTGGTCAGTCAGGCTACATTTGCTAAGTCATACTTAGATAAGCAAACCTTCAAGCCATTCCTGGCCTTATTCTTTAATTCAGTATAATTTACAACCACTGAAATACTAACATTAACATCATTTTTCAGACTCATTACACTCCTCCTGAAGGGCAGCACATTCCCCTGAGGAATGTGTCATTCCATCAGAGATGGCTTTCCTTTTGGTTTATTGAGGCACTTCATAGTCTGTTCTCGCCTTGACCCTTTACCCCTTCCCCCCCTTTTATACAGAAGATCAAAATAAACAGGACGCTAACACTCTGCCATTTCACAAGCATGCCCCAGAGAACAATCAGCAGCAACAAAAAGGCCACAAGCACGTGGCCACTTGCGAAATATGTGCCCTTCTCAAGTAGAAGCAACATTTGCCCATTCTTTTGTTATAAGAATAGCCCATTTGTTGACTAGGTAATGAAAATGTTACATATGACAGTCAGAACTTTCAAAAAAAATGACAAAGGCCTTAAGGTAAGGTTAGCTACAGAAGTTCCTTTATATATGAACTGACCCAGGGTCAACGCCGCCACGGTATTTAGGTACCTAAAGCTAGATGGTGTGTTAGGTATTAAAAATACTTGAGTGCTTCTGTAAAACACACTAGGCATTCATATTGTGTTAAATTCCTAAATAAATAAAAAATCTGGTCCCTGATGGGCAAACGTCATCGTATGTGAATCTGATTGTGCAGCACACCTAATATACTAAATGTGGCTGTACTGTGGCATACATTATCAGTCCCCCGTTAATTGCACACACGAAGCCCTGCAACTGCTTGCAGCATGTATTTCACACTTGCAAGCTTCACTTCACAGTTTAGATGCTTGTGTGAATGTCATCTTCAGTCCATTTGCATTTGTGAATGTAGGGTTTTGCATGGGCAAACAGGTGCACTCAACACCAATTATGCTTTGCAAGGCTGATGCCAAATGCTAATGGGTTTAGATTTGAAAAAAACCCCACAACAAACACCAGCCCACAACCTCATAGGCTTCTTTCCCCTTTATTGTGTCCTATATAGAAGATACGGCAAACATCTGACCCGTCTTAAAATACTTCTCAAGAATGAGCCAACTCCCACAAGGATCAGTGTGCTTGTATCGAGTCCATAGGATGGCAGTTCTGTTCAAGACTGTTGCTCCTCTCTATTCAACATCTATTTCTTTTGATTTTTGACATGGTTTGCATCATGTAAAAATGGTATTCACTGAATAGTAGAAGTAGTACGTACTACACAAAAAGCCTGAGGCTGTTGTTGTTTGAAAGATTTTGTAGCTTTAAACATTGACAATATCCTGCCAATGGTCCTTTAGCTACTTGAGTGAAACATAAACAAGAAATACACACACAGTTTAAAATCCTTGAGAAAGCCACAATTACACATTCATAGACAATTTGCTTCTTTGGAGATTTTGTTACCCACACACCTCTACTTAATCCTGGTGTTCTTACAGCAGCAAAGTTCACAATACTGCAGTTAAGGTTTTGTCAGCACTTTGATTATTAACTTAGTTTTACGATGACTTCAAAGCATCTTGCTTGTCTGACAGCACAGAGGCCTCGCTCTCTTTTAATGGTTCCTCAGGTAAACCCTACCTTGGGTCCCAGCTCTGTGAGGAGCAGGCTTAAGACCATCTCAAAACCCTTCCAAACCTGATGTTTGAGACAATAAGCATCCGTTTTAACCTCTCCAGCATCAACAATAAAATCCTTTAGAATGTTCATTACAGTGAAAATAATCAGCCATTGGTCTAATTTCTGTAGTCATTTAAGAAAAATTCTTGCTTATTTACTAGAGACAATAGTTTCATTGGTAATATCTAAGCAACTTTTGCCCCAAATTTTTGTGCATTTTGCCTGCTTTTAATTATACTTTTCTGTTACATGTTTATAAAACATGATTTTAAGAACATGTAATTACTAGATTGACCGGAAGGATTCAAAAGCTATCTTAGTTGATCAAATTACCTACTGTATAGTTTAAAGCCAAATGTAATTAATTAGTAGCTGTATTGATGAATTTTTAAGAGTTTTAAGGGTCAAGCTACTTCCACTTTAAGTTACAATGCTCCCTGCACTGCAGCTTCAATAGGTTTCCAAATCTCAGAAAGGATCTTTGACACCTTACATGAGCAGCCATACCACAGCAATCCTGGTGCTCCAAAGAGTAAGGGGAAACCTGGGGAAGAATGAACTCCCCAAGACTCCTCTGTGAAGTGACACTGCAGTGGCCTCCTACAGTCATGCTGAGACAGGTTCTAGATAAACAGGTTAGTTATTTGCCTCAAAGTTCCTGAACTAATGGGAATTAATTCATATTTAAGTATTTGTCACCATTTCTGCTAAAAATATTAGTCATACACAGGATTAAGAAATTACTTTTACATCACTTGGATTTTTGATGCTTTGTGTGATTCTCCCTTGCAGCGTGGCACATTTTTTACATTGCTCACAGGACAGTTAATTGGGGGTCAGATTTACAAATGTGTCTCAGCTTTTAAAGACAAAGAAAGTCATCTCAGAATTGAAAAGTGCCTGAATGACCCTGTTGCTCTTCAGACAGCTGATGGAATTGAGGAGCTTTTCTCATTCTTTTTGTATCTTAGCTCCTCATTATGTAAAAAAACTTGGCAAGTCAGTATCATACAGCCCTCCTTTCCATGTGATAATAGTTTTGTTAGAAAAAAAGGGGACAATATACTGCTATGGCATTTTAGCTTCTTTTTCTTGTCATCTCATGTTGACTAATTATTTCTTTGAGGTTAAATGAGCTAATTATGCCTGCATCAGAACTCTCTGAGAAGCAGGAATCACTTTCTGTTGTTGATAATTAAATGAATTGAACTTGATTTTTAGTTTGGGATACAGTTCTAGGCATTTTTCTTTACTGTACTTAGTATAAAGAGGTAAAATAATTACAAGTGATGTTTTGTTGATGACAGAATGGAGGAAGCTTTTCAACTGTGGCGTAAAAGGTTTTGTAAATTGATTTAAATTATGAAGGGTGAGAAGAAGGAAGAAGGAAGGGGAATTGTACCCTTTCTACATATTCTTGAACCCTACAAGAGTTAGAGAATCCTTCAAAAATCCACGCTATTTAGGAAGGAGAATGTTATATGAATCCCTTTCAAAACTACCATACCACTAAAATGCAGATTTTTTTTTTTTTATTTCACTCATCAAGTCATGTGCGTATTTCTCCCTGTGACAATTGACAGAGTGGAAATAAAGGAAGCTGAAGACTTTTATACAAAGGTCAGATACACTGTATACAGCACCTATTCTTCTCCTTACCCTACAAATGATGCCCTCTTTGAACTGAGAGATACTGCCTGCTAGAATAGAAAAAGTGTTTCAGTCTTAATGCTAGTTCTGACTGTCTCTTGACCAGAGAATATCACCTGTATCCAGTTGTAGAAATTATATATAGCACAAAAAGGTACAGGGGCTCTACATCAGGAATAAATCTCTAACCTCTAAATTCATCAAGAGCTGAGAGCTGCAACAAGACATGTAGCTTTCACATAAAGTTACCCTCTGAGCTGGGACTTAACAATAAAATGCTGAAAGTTTAATTAAATGCATCTGTATCATTCATTCTCTCTTAGGCCACTTCAGGAAACATCTTATTTCAAACATCCTTATTGGCATTACTGATGTTGTGGACAGAGGGAGATTAATTTCAATGTAGACATTATCTCATTGTGTACTAATCACATCTGTGTAATTCCTTGTCTGTCTATAAGGCTTGAATCAAAGTCTATTGATACTGATGGGAAATACATATTGTGGACCAACCTAGGCATAAATTGCCAAAGCAATTTCTGAGCATAGATGTAACTTGGTCATGACAACCTATGCCACGGTATGAAGACTAACCCTGGGTGCAACAGAAAAGGGCCTCCACTGAATGAAAAGAGGTTTGGGGAAATAAGAGCATTGTAGGGAGAAGCAGAATCATAGAATAACCCTTTTGGTTAGTGACCCAGTAAGAAGTAAACGGCTGCTGAGGCTGAAGGCTCTGGCCTAGCTCTGTGGGCAGCCCATGTACTGCATCGCTTACTGCTAATCTGCTGTACTTGAACACTCCCAAACCTGAGGCAAGCCAATGTAGAGACCTTGATTCATTGTATCTGGCTTTAAATATTTATGTCCTTTTGCAAGAGTTATTTAACTATTTTCAAGCCTATTATTAGGCTTGAAATTATTAAATTTCTCATCTACTCATTTCAAAACCAAATCAGAATACAGAAAATCAAATAACTGACATATATGATCAATATTACCTGACTAGAAGACCATATGCTGTGAGAATCAAAAGTGGAAGTCTCAAGCAATTAACCTCTGGCAATCTGGGAACCCAACATTTGTAAGGAATTGTCTTTCTTCCTCAAACTTTCACTCAAAAAAACTGAGAGCAAAGTAAGTTTCCATTCTCAGACTGCCAAGCAATTATTTAATATCCAACTTTAATCTTCCAGATAATACAACGATGTAATATGTCTGTGAATTGGCAATGATCACTTAAATCCAGGCTGTTTTTTGGTATTAGATTCTCTTTCACATCTGACACCAACTTTAAGGCAATAACACTTCATTTGCAGTTCCTTCTCCTGCATTTACATTCATCAACTGAAGAACTACTGAGAAATATGTTTCTCTAGATCATAGCTGTGTCACCACAGACAGCTTCAAACAACAAGAAAAGACTATGACCCTTTCACTGGGGTATGCTGTCACATTGATGTTTGCTGCTCTTCAGGAAACAACATGTGTTGAATATATAAACATTTGTATTGGCAAAAGATACTATTAAAATAATTCTTTAAAAAACCTGAATCTGTGAAGTGGTGATTTTCATGGAAGGGTTCTTCATAAGCCTGAAAGTAAAGGCTTATGGAATACAATAGAAAATAAATATTTCTTTTGTATGCCCATATCTAGGTTTGCAGATAGTCTCTTTATATAGTTATATTGCCACCTTTATTAAAAAAATCAGACAAACTTATTTGCATGACTGAAAGATATTTTCCTTCTACTAAATTATTCTAATGGGACTTGGTAGAGATAAAAGTAAACTGTTAAAATATTCTGCATGGCTAAGTCTGCTATCTACAGGTAATATTCATTCACTAAGATAACATTTTTAGGGGTTGGTACCTAGCTTCTTGAGGGTAAAAATAAGCCTTTATCTGTCCTTCAGGATTATTAACAGTAAGTGATTTCCACATTAACATCAATAGCAATAATGAAGATGTCCTTTTCAATTCATCCCGGGAAACTTTGAGTGAGAACTGTTATTTGGTGAGGCTTCATTCTTTAATAGAGTCCAAAGATAATTGGGTATTGAAAATTCCATCTAAATCAACCAAATAAGTCTTTCGGTTACCAAATTAATAATTTCATTGATGCCATCAGCCTTCAATTTTCACTCCATTAAATTCCTGAATTCATGTGAGAATGGCACAGCAAACAAATTAAAATGAGTTTCTTATAAAAATGAGAATGATAAGATTATGCCTTCTAAAAAAGCAATTTAACTCCAATAAATTATTTTTAAATTATTAAATGAGGCATTGCATTAACTATAAAAGAGAAGCATAAAAGGGCACTGGCCTATGGAAAATAAGACATCTATAGACCTCTATAACCTTGGACAATTATATCTGTAATAATTGGCTCATAAAACTTTATGGCAACTTGTACAATATTCCTTTTACTCAAGATAGCATTCTGATCAGCAGCATGATTAGACAGACAGGAACAGAGGCTTTTTTTTTTTCCTCAGGAGCACACAGCTAAATGTTTTCAAATAGCCTCTTGTTGCTTTGCTCAAGCAACAAGAGCAAAGTGTCACCTGCCCTATGTGGAATATTAAATCACATTTATGCAGTAAGGCAGTTCAGCATCAAGGAGGTATGCAGGAACAAATCGGTATACAAGAAGAAAATTCCCTGTTTTCTTAAAACTATGTGCCCAGCACACTGAAGTTTGAACTTTTAAATGTCAGGTATGATACATTGTCTCCTTTTCAGTTCTTGTTCAGTCAACTTCATAGAAGGCCAAAATTCTGAAGAATGAGCAGAAACAAAGTAGCAAGAGATGGCAGTAACACCTTGATAGCAAAGCAGTGTGAATAACTGAGGTTTTTATATACTTTCCGAAAAAGGAATAAACACTACCTCCTGCATGTGGTGGAATACTATCAGTAACACACAAAAAGCAAAATACAAGGAGCTGAAGAAGTGTTTCACCAACACTAGACCAAGAAGCCAGTCCAGGTAAAAGTAAGGTCTGTTAAATGAAAACAAATTCAGCCTTTCTACCTCATGGCTGTCTGCCCAGCTAACTCCTTCTCCTCAGCCTCAAAGACATACATCTCTTTACCATTGCCTTGTTTTCCCTACCTTCTGTTCACTTGAATAAACAGAAATAGAAATATGAACTATGTACTAGTTAGATAAACATTTCATATTCTATTTGAAAACCTGATGCAATAAAATGTATGTGAGCTTTTTCAGTGACTTCAATGAAGTACCATTCCTTAGATAAGAGAATTACAGTGAAGTCAGATCCACTCCTTGTTTTCAGGAGATAACAGGCACATACAGCCACACTATACCACAAGTTCCTAATGAAAGCCTTGTGGGTACGCATTAAATCCTTCTCAAAGATTCTCTGTTTGCCTCCTCTCAGTACAATGAACCAGCCTACTCTCAATCCAGAAGCCAGAACCCCTGCTGATTCCAGTAATTCTTGCTTCTATAAGCTAAATCCTTTTGTGGTTTCCCTTTGCTCTCCATTCTACACATTCCGGCTAATTTTAACATGAAAAAAAGTACCAAAGTAGGCAACATTAAAGAACCAGAAGCATGAACTCTATCCAACAATATGAGTGCTGTTTGAATTAATGCACTACAGGGTTTAGATATCCCTGATTTCTTCACCTTTGATTTCCCAGTGATGTCCAGAATAAATAATTGCCTTATTAAAGGACTTCTGAAGCCAATAGAGCAAGGTAGAAAACACTGAAGTCACCAATTCAGCCTTTGATTCTGTCTGACAGAAAATTAAAAATGAATGAGAAGAAAATTAATAATAAATGTATTCATGGCCTTATTGGGATTCATGACTCTCTTGCCAACATTAAACAAGTTCAACCAATTGTTACTCTTAAAGTGAAATAGCATCAGAGTTGCCAGCTGTTCAAGTAGTACCAGTATTTTTTTTTCTTCGATACATTACATTAAAAAAAAAACAACAAAACAACACAATACTACCTCAGTTACAAGATCCTTAAAACTAAGTCTTTTGGGGAAGTCTTTCAAGAAAATTATACTTTCACATCTTAAGGTAAGTGTGAAAACAAAACTCTGTAGTAATGGCCTTTAAGCCAAGCAAGAGTTTGAAGCCAGGCTTTTACCCTCTTCCTTGCATCAAACAGTAACTTGACATCAGCAGGGTTCTCAGAGTTACTACCCCCAAATCACCCCAAGGATATGGGACATTTTACTAGAAGTACAAAAATATATTTGCCCTTGCCTTGTTTTCAGATGACTGAAGCTGCACAGGTATTAAATAAATACTTCTGGAATTTCAGCTCAAACACATGGGGTTTGACAATTATAGAACTGTAGCAGCCCCAAACAAAGTCTTGTCATGGAAAACAGCAGGACGTAACTAAAGCAGACTTGTGATTCTCCCTACATATGTAGTTACAACAATACAGATTTATATTGTAATGTGGAGAATCTTAGAAAACATAGGAAAATTCAGGTTAGAAGGAGGCCTGCAGTCCAGTTTTCAACCAAGCTTTCTTCTAAGTCTGAGAATGAAAGAAGATACCCTTTAAATCACCAAAATCTGAGAGAAAAAAATTTTACCATTTTCAAGGCATATTTGGGAAAACGAAACAAAATGAGATTGAGGAACTTGGCCTGAAAAAGATAACAGACTGTGAAAAATAAATGGCCACCGGTACAGTTGTGAATGATGACAGCATGACTTGGGTCAGGAAAGCAGATTCCATTTAGCTCAGGGACAGAAGTGAGAGCTTGTTCACTACAAGTCAACCTACTGTGGGTCAGCACAATATGAGAGATGGCACAAGAGTAGTCCTTGCTCTGCACAGATGCACAAACTGTTTTCTTAAGAGTGGTGCTGAGGTTTGTGTCTATGCTACTTCATGTTGCACAGGTTTGCACAGATGCAACAGGATCCCACGTGCCAACCATCTCTACTGCAGCGGAGTTTTTCCAGAAGCACTCCAAGCTTTAACCTGTGTCCCTCTGCACAGGGCTGTGGCATGGAGATGATTATCCAGCAGTTCTCGCTGCAGTCCTCGAGAACAAAGCATTTCTGTTGTTTTAAGAATGGGATGACATTCAACACACCAGAATAATACTGATTTATGAGGCTGAAATCAGTAAACTGAAATCAAGATCAGTAAGTGATGGGAAGGAGTGTCTAATACACCAAGTCTTTTAATGTCATCCATATTCCTGTGTTTTAATTCATAAATGACATTATCTTCTATCACTCTTTCAATGCATTTACTTGGTTAGGGTTGACATTTATAGCACTGTATTTACTGATTAGATCTAGAGTCAAAGGAAAATGAATACAAATTAGTTGTTCTAATTACTTCAAGGCTACTATACCTTGCCAGTCTGGTTCAAAAGTCATTTTGGTGGTTGATTCCCCAGAAACCAACTTGCAAAACACAAGACTAAAACCACTCTAGATCTTTGAACGGGGGGGTGTGGAGGGGAAGAAAAAAAAAAAAAAATCCTGGCAAAGTCTGTATCTGCACAGCTGGCGAGAAAACTGATTGTCCAGACTCCAGCACCAAAGCCTCAACACCACATCACAGGATATCCAGATCAAGTGTCCTATTAAGTTACAAGAGCCCGTTATAACCCCATTCATTCATTCATTCAGGAAAATCAAGGAATATCTGCCTCAGTGTCAAAGCAAATTATGGTACCATAAGTAAATGTAATGCTAAATTAGCAGCAAATAAATAAGGTAAAAAATGTGCCGGTTTTTAAAAAAGCAAATGCTTCTTGTAGCTCAGAATAACAATAAACAGATACTTGTATATAAAAGAAATAACCTTTGCTGAGAAAATTTTTCTTATCTTTATGTGAGTTGGTTTTCTATCTTTTTATTTTGAGAATTGATTTAGTATTTGGCCGTTGGATCAAATTCATTAACTAGATAACTCCAATAACGTCAGTGGCTTTCACAGGGATAAATTTAAACCTAATGTAAATATATCTGTTGATTTCAATCAGTTTTGGATCAGAACTTCTATGCAAATTTGCAAAGTGATACAGAATGTGTCTCATTGGGGCGCATTATCTTAAATATTCTTGTCAAAAACCATACACCATTTCCAATCCATAAAATTAAATAGGAGCTCATAAACTTATAAATATGTTTATTAGTCTTTCAGAGACAGGCACAGACTAGTAAACATTTCAAAGTCTGCATCCTTCTAGCCCCAAGGGTGTCTTCTTTAAAGAAGTCATTGATTTTTGTCATCAAAAAACAAGTATTCAAGTAACAGTCTCAAACACAAGCTGTGGTAAAGTACCCAGGATTCCCAAAGGTGCCATCTGTAAAAGGATCATTGATTTTGACCTTTTGGGTGGATTTGTCTTTTTTCCTAGTGTTTTATTATGTGCATCAATAACAGGGAAGGCAAAGAAGACAAAATGAGAGAGAAAATATAACTTTTTAGAGATGTATGTTTGGACTTCTGCCAAGAAAATATTTTTGCATTCAAGTATTCCACTGTTACCAGCTCCTAATCAGGAACAAAACTGAAAATCAAAATGCCCCTGAAAAATGTGATTGTTTAGACCAATAGTTGGCTAAAAAAATATTCTAATTATCCGTTTTTCTCAAATTCCTTAGGAGTTATCATCCCTCATGCATGGCTTTAGTAAACATATCCATATCCATTACTCTCTCCCCATATGAAAATATAGATGTTGATTTAGGAGGAGGAAGCTGGGATCAGATTCAATTGTCAGCTACTGTTAAAAAGAATTTAAAGCAGCACAGGTAGAATCAGCCCACAGCCCCATAGGAAGAGAAGGCTGAATCTGCCCTATGCTATCTTGTATAACTGATTTTTTGTTGCTAATCCCAATCAGTGTGTGAAGTCTGGCTCCCCTGCATCTCCAACAGGGTTAGGAAAAGGGTGATATTCCAGTTTTGCACCAGTAGAAATACCATGTGATGTCTAGACTGCAGGAAGAAGAACAGCAATGTTAAAAAAATAAACCTGCTTATTCTCCAGTAATCCAGATGAACAAAACAAAGAGCCCATCACTTCAGTGAAAGCGGGCACATGCCAGGATATTTGGAGAATATTTCACATGTAGGATCCTGAAAATAGCAGAATTCATGTCCAGTACAGCTGGTACTGGACGTGACTGGTAAAATTCTGCATGTAGTGTGACAAGATTGCCTTTTTTTTCCTTCAGCAACACAGCCAGAGAACCAGTGAAGAAGAAGCATGGAAAAGTACTTTTATTGATGCCAGATAGGGCTTGGCAGGGGACCAGACCAGCAGGTAAAACCATGGCCTCCAGCCCTGGTTGATAGTAACAGTGAGCACCTTCAGATGCCAAGCCCTCCCTCTGCATCACCAGTCTCAGCCCAAACAAAACACTCAAGACTGAATTTTTGCTGCCACCTGTATACCACATATTGCCTATTTTCATCAACTTCAAACAGGAAGAACCCTTATTTTCTAGTAAACTAAGCCATGTCAACATTCTGCCACAGCTATTCACTTATATCTGGAGTCATATTAAGCACAGGTAAAGAGGGAGTGCACTCTCCAAATGTGGAGTTGTGAAAATAAAACGCATGTGATTTGCCCCATTAAACAAGTTGCATCTGTTCATCACTCCCCACGCATATGCTGCATGTGAAAATGAGACGTGTAAGCTACATCCACAGTAGCTCTCTGTACTCCAGCTGTTTATACTTGTATTCCTTTTCAGCTCCTACAATGGATTTAACTAAGGGCAATTTTGCACATTAGTAGGAATTCTTCTAAACAAAACCATCCTTTCAGTCAAAATGAAGAGGCTTTGAAAATAACTGCAAAGTGGATTAGGATCACTTATGGTAGATAGCTGTTGACAAGATATTGCTTGTGATTACCATGAACATTGATAGGTGTCAGAAAGGAAGCTCATCATTGAAATGATATAGACTTTTCAACATATGCTCTAACGGAACATGTTATGTCAAAGAATTTCTGTCATTTCAACAAGAAAACTTCCTTTGGCTACCTACCAGAGGACATTGAAAACAGTGCAGCACCGAGCTGAGAGTCAGCTACCCATATGATTCTAATCCACCTCAGAAAGAAGCAGTTGTACCCTCATGCTAAGTGTTTGCACACAGTCACTTTATTTGTGCAACAGATGTTCAGTGATAAAACAGTTTTGGTGAATATGTTGAATATTAAACATATCTCGCTTTTACTCTGTTTCATTTTTCTTTATAAATGGGTATTATATAACAGGATTACCACCCTACCCACTGGTAATCAGGCTAATATTTAGCTGATGCTCACGGGATCTGCAACAAAGGCTGAAAAAGGTTTGATGCAACATTTGCTCCCACACCTTTTATAAATTTTGAAAATTGTTCCTCAAGAAAGACAATTGCTCTACTGTCCTTTCTCACTGCTGTCTGCCCTCAAGTTTAAATGAACAAGAAAAATCCACTGTTTTGCAAGTCTCTTGGTCCCTATACATATGCAAATGAATATGTATTTTATATACTCAGGTGAGCAAAGAACAGAATCTGCTTGGATTTACCTGTTTCTACCTCTGCAGTGAAGTGTCACTGCTACCACTGTATAGATCAGGAAATACAAGAAAACATTTTATTTGAGAATAGTTTTGGTTTCATATTGGCATTTTTGATTCCTTTATCTCACTTTTAGCTTTAGATGATCTGACTTTGTCAGATAATTCCCACAGCTTCCTTCCAGTGCAGAAGGCAACAGGAGGAAATCAGGATGTGGAAAAGGATGAAAACAGTCTCAGAGGAGAATTCTTTATGCACTCCACGCTTTCCCTTGGCACCCTTTTGCAGTCCCACTCCAACTGCAGTGCTAGGCTCTGTCTCTCTCCAAACTTTACTCTTTACCGAAGGTATGGACTAAGCCTAAGAACCCCAGGCAACACCCAGATAAAAAGTTCACAGGGGAAAATTATCCTTGCACCATAATCCATCCTTTGTGGTAGCCTGGAATCTAGAGTTAAGTTCTCCAGTTACTCTTTGCTCTCTTTGGCTTTGGGTCTCTATTTCTCTTCCTGCCCTCCTCCAAGTTCCCTAACATGCAGATTCCTTTAGTCTTACATCTGTGCTTTCTTGATTGTCCCTGCCATTCCCCCATACTCACTCTCTCACATAAGTACTCTTATGCTCATTCCTGCCTCTATCTAGCTGAGCCTCACTCTTTTTCTTGTTTTTGTTTGTTTGTTCCATACAGAGACATGGCTGTTTAAACCAATTATGAGGTCAGTACAGCATATTTTGTTGTCAGTCAGCTATAGCGCACAGTAACTGAACTTCAATCAATGCTGCTGAAGAAGCTGAAGGACATCAAGAGACCAGCCAGGCTTTGGAGAAAGAAGTATGGGGCTTTGCGCAGAGAAATATCCTATACAGTTGCCCTACACACTTCTATCATATGCTACCATGGTCTGCCTGGCACTGATAAAATAACTGTTCCTAGATTGTGCCAGATTCCAAAACACAACCGTGCTTTCAGAAAGGAAGCAACATGGAAGCATTAACTTATTTCAGATTCATGGCAGAACCTGGATTCAAGACAGAATTAGCAGTAACATGGAGTGTTTAAACAGCTCTTTATAGGCTCAGGCCCACAAACCATTATTATTTTGCACAAACATGAAACACAATGCCAGAAAATCACTGGGGTAAGCCATCAGAGTTTGTTTCATCCTGGCACAACCACTCCTCCTTTTGGGATGTTGTTATTGTGTCTGTCAACGGGTGGTCAGAAACTAGGGGAGACTGACCAATTAGTGGAGTCCTCATCTGGCGGGGTGTCATGCTGCGTGTTTGTCCTACGCACTACTGCATCTGACACTCAAAATGGGATTCATGTGGTGCCCTGGCAGCAGCTCTGCCTGAGGAGCCAAAAGGGAGCCTCCCTCTGGGTAAGCCAGCAGGTGTTAAGTGTATGCTAAACTGGTCTCAGCTGGAAGCCACTCTTGCAATGTTAGAGGATTGTCTTGCATATCCAGCATAGTTTTCCAAGCATTTAACTAGAAATACAGAAAGAATAATGCTTCTTTTATCTATTTCAGCCTATCATTAATAATAAAATTAGTTTGTCTCCCTTTTAAGGCAGGTTCAATAGTATTGCAAATTTAGAGTAAGCTCTAACTGGAGCAATTAAACCAATTCAACTTCCTGATTATAATAATAATAGTACAAAAATGACATGCAGAAAGTGAATTCAACACACAGTTTGGTACGATGAAAGACTCTGGTACCATAGTGGTAATGTTAATAACATGCTTATTTGTGAAGGGTCTGTGTTTTGACATCTGAGGGGTCAGTCTGTTACTTCCCTTATTAGTACCCCAGAGATTAAATAACATATTTACTATTTACACATATTTACAATGGTCTGCATTTTAGAACTACAGACTAAGGTATTCCTCAATGAACAAAAATATCACACATAGCAGCATACTTGGTTTGTGTCTTATTTTTAGTTAACAAAGAAGTTACCAAGTAATAGACTTGATAAATACCTATGTATATCTCCATATATATATATTTTTAGAGATAGATGGATATGTATATGCAGAGTTACATTTCATTGAGTCTCATGGACAGACAATTTAATGATGCTCTTTTCCCATCTCAGGGAAAGCAAGACAGAGATGGAAATAATCTTTAAATAAGCTTTGGGACAGTTAACACATTGTTTAATAATACGGAATGGCAGTTTCAATAATACTTGGAAATACCCTCTTATGGATTGTTTTTCTGTTTCAATAATAACTAGGGATGTTAGAAAAAGTTGAAGCACATGTACGAATGCTCTATGTTCTCTGATAGCTAGTAGGTATGGGTTTCAAGTTGTCATGGAGAGTCCAAAGGGGGATTATTTTATGCATTAATAGTAGCAGCCATGACACTTCTTTCAGTAGCCTGAAAGAGATTCCAGAACTGGCTGATGTAAGAAGTGCAGTAAGGGAGAGGAAGACACTTTACAAGAATGCCTACAAATGTCAACACAAGATACATTTTATCTAACAAATCTGAAATCACAAACAGAGGAAACCATGTGCAAATAGAGACCCTGCTGTCTTTCCAGGGTCCAAAAGCAAAAGTTTAGCATAAATGGAATAACAGACACATAACTCCAATAGCAAAGTCAGCAACAGTCAACACTCCGGGTGGCGTGGTGCTGGGAAACACAACAGGATGCACATACCTGTGTCTGGTTTAGGAAGTCAAGGGGTAACATAACTGCCTGTACATGTACTCTTCAGCTTGCTCCACTCAGAAGGTGAAAACCACTTTCATTTAATCTTGATCTTCTTTCCCTGAAGTTTAAACTAATAATGTATTTTAACTCTTGACTGGGAAAGGATAAAAGCAAACATGTAGACACTCCATGGATAATGAAATACTCTCAGATGGTGTTGGGGGTCATATTATTGATGTCATAGATTAAAAATTCATTCTCTCAAAATATTTTCAATTTGTAGGCTTTTAATGGCCATAAGACAATAATATCTTGTTGAATATGCATCTGTAGTGAGTTTAAAATTAAATAGTCAAGCCTTTGTTCTTTCTTCCAAGCATAGCCTGAACTGTACTGTCTCCTCTTAGCTCTTTGCCTAATGAAAAAGCTCTGTCTCCTGTCATTTTAAAAGATGACAATAGAAATGGGAGGCTGGAAAACAAAGGCAGACAAAATGCATTAGCAAGAATGTCTACAAAACAGTTGTTAAAATGAAAAGCTTTTCCCATAATTGAAGAGTCCTGGCTGGTATCTCTCTGCAAGGAAATAAAAGAGAGGGCAAGTGCAGAGACAAAGGAAGAAGATCTTCATTAGGAGTATTGTCTACCACATGGTTCCTCTAAACAAGAACTTTCTAAAGGACTGACATTTCCATTAAAAGGGCAGGCAGTTTGCTATGAAATGACATTCAGTTTTAAAGGCTCAGCTTAGAAGCAATTTAGAGCATGAACAACAGTTTCCAATGCCATCTTTTCATTGCTTGGTTGGCTCTTTACGTGATATCAGAGATGCCACATGAACAATAAGGCAATGCCATTATCACCAACAAAACCTCTTATATGCATCAGTGTTTGTTATTTACCCCACAGACCCTCTACACTGCTTAGGGAATCAGAATGCGTATGTATGACATTTAGACCCATATTAGGCTTCTAAACACTGACAAAGTTGATAAAAAGAGGCTTCTGATGGCACGAATCCGGCCCAGTGTATGGTAAAAAATACTATCGTTAGCAGCAGACAGCAGTCCTTCATCTCCCACTTTTCCTTTAGGAAAAATGCACAGGCATGGACTCTAAAGGTAACCGATTCTTCTGACTTTGTGTTTCCCTGTTCCCACTTCACGTCTACACTCAATGCCACTCTGAATCTGTTAACACCAGCGAGAGTCTTTTAAGGGTTTTCATCATACTTAAAAGGCAGGACAGGGGAGCTCTAAATTAGCTCCCCAATCAACTTTTTAAGTAAGACTTAATAAGCCTACTGACTTTTCAGGAGTCATTTAGTGCCACTTCCCTTCCCTGTCTTGCTGTGACACTCAGCGGCACTTGAGAAGTGACTGTGCTTGCTTAAATGCTGAACTGGAAGCTGATTTAGGTCTCTTCTCCTTCCCACTCCAGCAGTTCACACTCAGAAGGCTAAGGACAGTTTAAAAAACCAAAAGAAAAGTTACCAGAAGAGGGAAGAAAAAAAACCTATTCTGCAAAATTTATGAAAAAAGTAGCTTTTTGCCAACTGCACATAGTTCCTCTTTCTCTCACCTAACCTTTGAAACAATAGAATCTCTCTCAAGATTGCTAAGGACATAGTAACACAGAAGTATCACCTTCCTTTTAAATTTACTTTTTTATCTTAAGCCTAATGGGAAAATGGCTGGAGTTCTGTGATCTTTTATAAGTTTCTTGAATTATCTTGTGAGCAGCTTGCTGCAGTTCTTTTTATTAACCTCCAGACCTTACTATTTAACCACAAATAGATTTAGGTCATGCATATTGAATTGTTTTGATGACAGTCTAGTGTTTAATAATAAACTCTTCTCTAGAAAATTACACAGTTCCAAAGCTGCGCTCTACAAATGTGGTTTTGGAAAGAGCACCATATGACAGCTCATATGGGCAAAGAAACCACAGGACATTAACAATGCTTTGTGCAGAATTTCTCTAAGTTGAATAATTACTTAGGGATGATTATGACAGAGATAACAGAAAATAAAGAAATAATAAAGTAACAAATAGCCAATGCCAGACAGCTGGCTATTAAAAGGCCGCCGCCATCACCACATAAAATCAATAATTGAATTACAAGTTGTTAAGGACCCCAAGAGTCACCTTTTTCCACATCTACTAAGCGTTTCTCATAACTTTGATAATCTGATGTCCTTTCTGGAACTTTATTGTGTAAAGACCATGTAATATTTATTGGTTTACAAATCAGTCCATCTTAGATTTGTTTTTTCCTCCTTTCTATTTACCACAACATTTTTTTTTTTCAAATTTATGAATCTATCCACTGAAATATTTATGCAAGTTGGGTCCAGAGGGAAGCAATCTTGTTTTTGCAGATTGTAGTTGGTGCTCTGAGACAACTCCACAGAGTAAGTAAACACAGAATAAGAGAATTGGTTTTGTGCGTACTTTCCTCGGGCACATGCTCCCCTTTCGCTTTAATATTTGGAATATGGTATTACAGAAGTGCTAGCAGCTCTGCTAAAGCCAACAAGAGTGAAACATTTGAAACGTGCTGAAGATATTTCCAGAGATTACTGGTTTTGTTCTTTATCAAAGCTGATAGAAGCGCTTTTTCTCTTAAACATAATAAATGGATTAGGTTGTCTGCTACATTGATCTGAGGGTCAACCACTTCATTTGATATTCTTGTTACAGTACTTAAAATGTGCCATGTTTGAACGTAATAAGGAAAATGGACTTCCTTGCAAAGATTAAAGCGTAAAGATGGCTTCCTGAACAGTAAACATAGGCAGAACCCCAAGTATTTTTTCAAGAAGTGAATTATTTGGAACTACAACTTTCAACTGAGCTTTTTACCGCAGCTTTGTCAGTGGGCCTCCTCTTATTGTTGATATAATCAAACAATGCAGTATCTTGCCTGAAAAAATTGATGGGACATCTCTCCAGTTCTAGATCATCAGCAACCCAATTCTCACTCCCCAAATTCACGTCTGTTGGCAATCTTATGAAGGACAGCTGTAACATCACCTAATACAGTGCCACGCACTGGTGGATGCTTCGCAGGGCCATCTACAACTTCTGTGACTAGGCAGCATGACGCATCCCATTTTATCACCATTGATTTATACAACAACTTGTGTGGGTTAAACAGCAAACCTCAGTCTATAACTGTCAGCCTGATTTCTTTGAACCATGATACATGAAATGAATGCATTACAGAGGAAGACTATGCAAAAATGAGGTTGTTTTCCTGTTGCATAGACTTTCAATAACTAGAATTTGAGTTCTAAATTTGAAAGTATCAATTACGCTTCAGGTGTTAACATAAATATCCCTGCTAATATGTACTTTCTTGACTGAAATCCTTACCAAACTGCATCTGTGGATTTTTCTTGACCTTGCAGAAGCTGTAAGCTGTAAATAAGAACATCCTCTCTAGCTATTTTCAGCAGCATTATTAGTGGCCTTTGTTTTTTTAATCTCTTCCTCATCCCATCTCATGTACTTTCTTCTTGCTTCTTTAGCAAAACTGACTTCACCTATCAACCATCCATGCTGCTGGTTTGCTTATTTTGGATAATCCTCCCACACCTCATTCCACATCCCTGCTTGTGATCCATCAACATTTCCTTCACCTTCACATCTTTAGTCAAACTTCAGATTAGATCCTTTCCACCAAAGCAAAAAAAACATTCTTTTGCTTTCTTTCTCCACTGCCTTGGGGATTTATCATCATTCTTCCCATCAGATTACTGTCCATTCATCTTTCTTCTAACATATGTAAAGTGTTATGAAGTTTTGTCATTTGTTCATCCACAGATTTGTAAATTATCCAGTATTTCTTTTTCATTCTGACAACAAAACTACTTGATAATGCATCACTTATTTTCCATCTTAATTCAGTAGCCTCCATCTCTTCTCTGATTTTTATGATGTCCACACAATACCCTTTTAATTCACACAAATGGATGGATATGGCAGGCATTCAAGCAGCCTCCCTGGGAGAATTCTAACTCTCTCACATGGCCAGAAGAACAAAAGCAGGCAGCTGTTGAAAAGGTCATCAGGAAATACAAGCTGCAAAAATAGCCCCATCATTTAACCCATACTAGGTCTACCTTTCAGCCCCTTCACTACACCTATGGCACATCTCATCAAGCCGAATTTTTTATTACCTTCACAATATGCATAGCTTTTCCCTGCCTACACTGTAACAGTCCTTTCTTGTGAGAAGCTGCCTGACATTTACACCCTTACATTCTAATGGCAGCCTTCCTACCTTGTGGTTTTTCTTCCATTCAGTTTTGATCTTAATAGCCTCAAGTATGAAACCACTGACTCACAAATGCTTTTGTCCTAGTACTCAAATACGTTTCTTATGCCCATGCTTGGTAGAGTTTGGTAGGAAAAAAAAAACAAAACCAAGTTAAACTCTTTGTGGTGTCTACTTCATCATGTTAAAAAAATAGCTTTTGCCCACAATCATATTTTTGCAGGTCTGAGGACTCCATCCACACCTTGGCCCAGCTCCTCAGCTGGTATGAACTTGTTTCCTACTTCAATCCAGTTCTCACACACTGGGGCTCCTTCCCCAATTTAGAAGCGTTATTGATAATAAAACCTTTTGCCAAACAAAAAACTAGAGAAAAAAAAGATTAAGTCAACAGTACAGAGAGGCAGTAATGAATGCCAGTTTACACGCTATAATATTGTACCTTGCCATATGTTCAAGTAACTTTCCTTGGAGAATTCTATCTCTCTCACATGGACAGAAGAATGAGAACAACAAACTGTTGAAAAGGTCACCAAGAAATACAAACATTACAGATGGCATAGGTGAAAGCACTGCAAAAAAGCAGAGTGCAAAGAGAATGTGTAGGAGTATCATTCCCTAATTGGCAGTACTGAGATAGAAAGTGCACTTGTATGCTACCTTTATTAATATTAAAATGACTATTGCAAGGATACCTTACAATGTACTTGCCAACTGGTCCTTTTTCTAATAGAGAGATGAAATAACTTCTCCTGTCACTGACATTCCGTGCTGAATGTTTCTCCTTTTCAGTAGGTGTTAAGGAAAACTGAGTAATCCAGTGATCACAGAGAGGCAGTCTCATGTCCTGCAGAGGAGTTCTCTCTTCACAGAAAGTTACCTTAGAATTCAAAGGTTTTAAAGTATACCCTCTGTCCTAAGCACGAATAAATAGATTTCTTGTCTCACTCATGTCCAGAGACATCTCCACTCCCTGTTGTGCCTGTTACAGAAACTCATGAAGATTATGAAGAACTTCAACAGCTTCCTCAGCAGCTCACATAGCTCAGATGACTTTTCTTACATAATGCAAGGTCATTGAATCATATTTCATCAAAGTCAAAAGAAGTATATAGAAAAAAATATTCACATACCATGACTAAAGCTTAAGGCAAGTACAGACACTGCTAGAATAACTGGCTGAAAGTCCAACTTGCTAAAACTAACCAGAGTGTTTTCTGTAAAACTGGTGTTCCTTCAGAGAGCCTTTAGCCTCAGAAAAAATAAAATTAAAAAAATAACAAAAATCTAAACCCCACAAAACAACCACAAACAAAAAACAAACAAAACGCTCTAACAATACATTGCTACAACAGGGCAGGTACTGGATGCTATCAAAAACTCAACTGTTCTCTGTGCTCTGAAACACTGTACTGTTCCCCTATACATAGAAAAAATTGTGAAAGCTAAGGCAGAATCATAAAAAATGAAATACAGATGTAGAGACAGAGCTATCCAATTAAAGAGATTTTTTTTTTATTCAGTGCCACAGGTGAATGGAATTTTTTCCACAGGCTATACTTGACACAACCATTTCTTCAAGATGGTACCAATATTGATATTATAACCCTTAAATTAGAGAGAGGTCAGAAGAGGTCCAGCATCCTTTACCTTTAAGCCAACAGAAGTTGTCCCAGTAGCTACAGTACCAGAAAACACTGGAAAATACTAGCCCTACCCAAGAGCTCGAAACACGGAGCGACATGTTATAACCTTGGATGTGACTCTCCTCCTTCAGAACCGACAATGCACATCACCGTGCAGTATGGTACTGTGCAAGGAGAAGGAAAAAAAATGCACTTGGAAGAAAGAATCACAGCATCACCTAAGGACAGATCAAGATCATTCAGGCTGCCATGATCAAAAAGAGGATGCCAATGACTTCTCATACTGGGAGAGAGAATTGCTTAGCCCAGAGACATTCACTATTTGCAGTAACTAATCACAACAAAATTGTCATGATTTAACAACCATTCTTTTACAAAAGCTGTTTAATGCTAATCTGCTGCTCATCAGGATTGTTTTCTTCAAACTGAAAGCCTAAGAAAGGCTTAGGCCAAAAGGAAAGCCACAAATAAGCTTAAAAATCAGCCTGATTATGCAGTAAACCAGAAAGCTTGAGATAAAGCTTCTCAAGAAAGCATGCAGAGATAGTCTAACCTTAAGAGCTTGGCTACACAAGGAAATTACTGAGCATCAATTATGACATGAATGTAACATGCACTAGCAACTCCTCACTCACTTATTAGGTGGGAATAGTACAGGTTTGACAACACAGTCCACGGAGTATGCCGGGACTGCTGATGAAGTTATCCCCTCCTACTGTTTGCTACAGCCCTCTCCAAAGGACCTGTCAAACCCAATGAAGTTTAACAGCCCACATGACAGCTCCTTACTTGCTGCAGACTGGCACAATACTAACGTATCTGGCAGTGAGTTTGAAAAGTTCTTCAAAGTCACTATGGGCCATGATGTGGCACAGTAACAATGGGGCCAAAGCCATCACAGAGTACTGGACCTAGTGACTCTGTCAGTCTTATCATTTTTAGCTATGGCTAATAGTGAGTCAATAACTGTATTTTGTTACAAAAATGCCTTTTAATCTGTTTTCAAAGTGGATTAGGTAAAGGGTACTCTAATCGCGCAATAAGAACATCTCTCTAAGTGCTAAATAAGAGCATCCAGAAGTAAAGCTATTGCAGAAGCATATTACAGGATACAAATCATTTTTAGCTTAAAATATGCAGAATATCAGAGACAAAAAGGGAGTAAAATGCCCATATCAAATGAGAAAAAGAAACTAACTGGAAAAAAAAATGCTTCCTAATGACTAGATGGAGTTTGCCATAGTATTCACATGGCCTTTCAGAGAGGCTGTTTCTGTATAAAATGTATTGGTCATTGCTCTAAAAGGGTAGGGCTTGCAGAAGTAAAAAAGAAATTTATTTTCTGAAAAGGTGAGGTGTTTTTTAACTTCAGGATCCCTGCCTGAAGTTAGGGGACTTGAAAGAGAAAAAGCATTTTCTCACATTCACTTTCATTTTCTTTCTCCCCTTTTATTAATAATGACTGGTTTCAGAAATGTGATCACACTTCATGCACTTTCTCTGTGTTCACCTTTACACACTTTCACAGAAGCCTTCTATCAGAGCACAGCAATTCACTTAGCACCATCATTAATTGTTTACTAGATCTCTTAATTGTGACAGAGAGGCTTTATGAGCTCAAGGGACTACTGCAGTTTCTTAGCTGCACCAGAACTGAAGAGCAAATCTACCTTATATACATGGCTGACAATCCTGAGGACCATATGTCAAATGGCATCTCACAGAAGTAGAACACTTTGTCAGGGCTGGATTTTTTCCCTCTGGCCACAGCAGAAAGGTTGATGCAGGAGGATGCCAGCCTTTGCTCTACTGGCAGCAATATTTCATGTGCTTTCACTCCTGCGAGAAAGGCTGCATTTGCCCATGACTTCTAAAGTGCTTTTGGCCTTTCACTGGGGCATGGTCAACATGGAACAGCATTAATTTATACAACACAGTTGGCAATTACAGAAACTACCATCAGCTTAAGGTTGAAGATTCCCATTCCAAGTCTGATTTCCAGTGTTTCTAAACACAGAAAAGAGATTTAATGGAAGCTTCCAGGCTACAATTCAGGTGTTTTGTTTTCTTTTTTTCTGGTTGGTTCCTGAAATTTTAAGGTTTGATAAAGCAACCAGAAAGACAATCAGAAAACTGAGGTGAAATTCTAGTCCTCAGTGACATGAACAGGTGACAAGCCAATGGAACCAGGGTGATACAAGACTTTGAACTTAAGAGTTGCCTTGGAATTTTGTGACCTATTAAAAACAACCAACCCCCCCCCACCCCAAACAATTTAAATAAGAAATAATATGAGCTGACAAGAGGGTTTGTTTCATTAGTATGCATGAAGACTATCAGTAATTATTACCTTGATACTGGCATGTAAATAGAAACTTAGGGTAAGTGTCTGAGAAATATGAAGATAAGATGCATTAAATTCCAGTGTAACCAAGAGAAGTGAAGCCATACCGCAGATTGCCTCAATCCATAAATCTGGTACAGACAGTTGCAGGATTTTAAGATTTCTAGATCTCTAACCCAAACCCACAAACTTTTATGGCATAACTAGAATTCAAGAGCATAATTTTTAAAATTTACTTTTGTTAACATGGCTAAAATTTGCACTTTTCTTTAATTCCCCTTAATTAACAGTGCAAAAAAGCTTGTCCAATCCCTGGAGGTGGTCAAGACCAGGATGGACAGGACTTTGAGCAACCTGGTCTAGAGGAGAATATCTCTCTGGAGATATTCAAAACCTGCCTGGATGTATTCCCATCCAGCCTGTTCTAGGTGACCCTAATTTGGCAGGGGGTTGAATTAGATGATCTCTGAAGGTCCCCTCCAACCCCTACCATTCTGTAATTCTGTGAAATCAGGTTCAGGGTGTTCTTCTTGGCATGCTGCCTCTGATTATTTGTTGTTAAACCTGGATTACTAAACGTTGTTGATTTGGGGAAGGACTGAGAGCCTGGCTCAGATTATCAGTGTCCCAGTGGCATTTTCCACTATCTAAATGAGCATGATTATGTGTCAGACTGGGTTTTGCTACACAGCACCACAGCCACCAAAATCCCAACCACCGTCTTCCTGTTCCCAGGGTGCTACTCTATCCCTATTTCAGCAAAGTATTTAAGCAGATTCCTTTGTCCATTCAAATTTTAGAAAACACTTACGAAAATTCTTCAGTTTATGCATCAGACAACAATGGGACTTAATCAGAGTCCTAAAAATAAGTCTATATTTTAGTTTCTTCTGGCTACAAGCAGGAGGTTGAAATGGGGACTTGTGTGCACAAAAAGTCTTATGAAGGCATGGCAGGAAAAGTTTAAGCAGCTGTGCTGCACAGTATGCTAAAAAAAAAAACCCAAACAAAAAAAAAAACCACGGCTGCAATGGTCTGCCTTCTCATGTGGAGACAGGGGGAAGATTTTAGAATGGACAGATTATTCTTGTAATAAAATACCCCTTTATTCACTCAGAAGACAGCCACAGGGGAAAGTTCAAAGGACGATGGCAGGATGAGCTGGGAGGAGGGGAAAATCTCTTTGACATAAAAAAAAACTTTGTTGCATTTCTTCAATGAACAAATATTAATGCTTCATTTCTAGCCATCCAGAAAACAGACACAGCAAAATGTATCCCCAGCAGTGAAAGGCACTGCCCTATTACCCTCCCACTGCACACATTTAAACCAAAGGGCAAATAAATGCTGGCAAACAGAAATGTGATGACTTACAGTATTTTCTTTGCTACAGTAGCTGTGAGGAGAAAAAAATCCCCCAGAAAGATTAAGAAGCAAACATAAAACTGATCTTGAAATTCCTATTTGTTGATGCCCCAGGGCAGGTACTTTTTCAACATTACACCTATTTTTGAAAAGTACCTGCCTATTGGGGCAGCTCTGCTACTGAAAGCTAGTCTGTTTTCAGATACAGAAACACTGACTCACTTGGTAAAAAAAAAATAAATTAACCAACACTCCCCTGATTAAAACCGGTATTAAACTTACAGAAAGTCTTCAGGAAAACATCTGTTGAAAAATACTATTTAACTTGGAGGAACTTTATCCAAAAGGGAGGGAAACTGAATGTATTTAAAAGGACCTGAATTTTAACCCCAGGAATGATTCCTCATATTGTAAGCTGACTAAACTGCAGACTGCAAATCAGGAGCAAAAGTATTAAACTCTATCCATCTGCAAACCAGATTACTGTTTTGCCTTTAAGGTTCCTTCTTCCCTTCCCCTCAATAAATTCAGCATTCACTGGCTAAATCTTTTATTTGTGGCACGTACGCAGGCTGGAATAATATTATTCTTAATGGACATAAGATGTTATCACAAACATAATTGTTAATTCTTAGGGAAACTTTCCTAAAATTACCTTACCCCCTGCCTATTACTATTCTAGCCCCTAGCAGGAGGGGATCTTTTATTTGATGTTTACTAATTGTGTTTATTTCAAACACATTTGATTCTTAGCAAAACTGCTGAGGTTCTGCTTACACTTTAAATTTGCAGGTTTACTGTAAAATGCCAGGCACATTGAGATGAATCAAACTCATCTGAGCATGAATGAAATGTAGTGAGAAAGTCCCTTCTGGCATCATTTCTGGGATTAGTAATTTGTGAAATTGTGGTGATGCAAGGGAACAGCATGAGAAAGCCATTTCCTTCCCCTTTGTCCAGTCTAAATGCAAATCTGAACTTTCTTGGCAGCTCATTTGCATATTAATGCATATAGTATTCCACTCCAGAGATCACTTCAGATTTTCTAAATTAAGTTGGGTGGGTGGGCTGAGGAAAAGGGGTCATTTTTGTCAGACTAGCATGAATATTCTTAGACACTTTACCAAAAAGACAGGAAGCAGGCAATTATTTTACTTGCCCAATCTCTATTTCAATTTGCCAACTGGACCCACTGAGGAGATGCAGAGGATAAAAGGCAATAGTTGACCAGAAGGAGAGAAATGCTTCATGTCACTGAAGAAGAACAAACATGATGAAATTAAGAAAGGGTAAGAGTGCACACCAGTCTAATTAGCATTTCTTCCTAGTAGCTTGGGAAATGTCAGCCACCAGTTGGTGGCAAAATAAAGATGTAATGTGAGTAATAATGAATTAAATTGTGGCTATTTGCATTGAAATGTTAAGATAATGATCTGAAATCACTATTGTAAATATTCCCCTTGACAGTTGAAAATTGGACTTAAAGCTAATAGTACTTTGGATGAACTTTAAGCCATGAAATCACTTTTACTGCTTTACACTCCTTTTGGCTATGACAGTGCGTTTCAGAAAGTTAATTTACCTCTGTTTTGTTCAAGCTGTTTGGTAATTGATGCATACATCATGGAGGTTTTAATGAACAACTACAGGGACTATTTACCCTATTCACTAAGTATAACTGAAACACTTGATTACTACTCCTGAGCGGAATAAACCAATAGTCAAGCACAACAGATATTTTTGGCTGGGGACTGGAGGAGAAGAGCTCAGTAAGGATCTGTTTAAATGCAAAGAAAAAGGCAACGTTTTCAGAAAATGCTTGAACATTTCAGATATATTTTCTTGCATTAGCTGCAATTTATAGTTTTGCTGTTAGCATTACAAATCGCTTAGGGAGAATTTATGTCTGTATGTCTACAAACTAGTACTGTCAGAGTAAGGTTAGCCGACAAAACGGAAAAGCAGTGGATATCTTCACAACATCTGCTGTGCAAATAGCTTTCCAGTAATAGTGCATTTAAAATGAGGGTTTATTTCCAGACTATAGAGTCTAATTACATTGTAACATTATGTTTGCCATAAGGCATGTTTTTATTTAAAGATAGATGATGTAAAAGCTTTAGGATTACACAGAACTATGTCATGCTCACAAAAAGTGGTTTTGCACAATTTTAAGGAATGCTAAAGACTTTTAAAGAGCAATGAGGCTTCAAAGCACCTAAATTGAGTTCTCCTTAGATCTCTTTGTTGGCTCTTGCTTTCAGAGCATACTCACTTCCTGGAGATGTCCCGCAACAGGCACTGAAAAATGGATGAACTTCAAACAGTCACAAGTTTTTCAGATGTAACTTACAGGGCTGATGAGATTCAGACTACCAAATCTATATTCAGTATATCAATCCTCCAGATATGTATGAATAATCAAAACTGCCTTTTTGAATTGCTCCAAAAATCTGTTCTAGCCTAAATCCTGCCTCTTTCCAGCTGCCAGTAGTTGCAGCTCTTCGTGAACTTTCAAAAGATGGGTCTTGTAGGCCCCAGTCTCACAATCTCCTGAAATCAAACAGCTGTTTGCTTTCAAGTAGTGACTAGCATCGAATTACTGAGCCAAACCACCTTCCCTTATTTATATGGATCAGTCACTTCATTGATCCTCCCTTTAGTTATTAGAAATACATGTTATATATGAAAAAATAAAAGCCAGATACTGTTAATACTTTAAATGGTTTTGTAAAGAAAAAAGGCTCTGTAGTCTGACTATATGCAGCTTACAGTGCTTCAGGTGTTAACTGTTAGCTCTTTTTCTAGATCTGTGCAGCTTCTGCACAGTGTTCTTAACTGGGTTAGCAGGGACCAGAGGAAAAATAAACTCTATTGAATCATCTTGCATTTCATACATGCTATGTTATATTTAGGGATGTAACTAAGCAGAAATACTGTCAATGTATTTTTCAAGCATTATTCCACTGCAGGAACAGTTAAGAAACATTTTCTTTTCCAGTTCACAGAGTCAAGTGAGTCACTGCATTTCTAGACTTCCTAAGATTTCACATTTCAGACCTTCTGTATTATTTTTTCTGGAGAAATAAAATATATTTTCCATCTCTACAGAAATGTTATTGTTTAGGCAGCACACAGGCCTTCACAAATAAAGGATATCTGTTCCCTGATAGGGCCAATGCTGTGTATCCAAGACTGGATATAAAGCTGCATAGGCTCCCACAGCCCAAGGGAGTTAAGTAAAAAGAATTCATGGTATCTTGGAAAAATACCGGAAGAAGACTCTAGTATTCCCACTAGTAGAAAACCACTAAGCATCCCTGGCCACCTCTCTCAAATTGTGAAAGCTTAAAAATGACATACAACATACAGGCAAAAAACTGGAAACAAGAAATATAGTATTGACAATGTAAAAAAATTTAAGGTACAGTGTAACACATTTGATATAGGCTCTTGGTACCACCCCAGTGTCAAGACTCTGTATTGTGGGTATATTTTCCGCAATGCAAATCTGTGTAAAACATGGATGAATTTGAGATTTCTGTAAGCAATCTGTCTTGAAGCAGAGTTATTCAGAGGCAGAGCCTAAATGAAATCTATTTGGGGATTTGGTCAAAAGCGATATGGAATGTAGACAGATGAATGAGAAGTTCAGGTGGAAAAGATTCTGCCTTGAAGCAATCTGCCATGCTAGTCTCCTTCACTTCCTCTAGCTCCTGATTGTCATCTCAGTTGCTGCTTCTACACTCCTCCACATCATGGAGAGGCACAGAAAAGACATGACAAGTTGCTGCATATCTACTCACAGCTTTGATGTGGTGAGTGAAATGCTTATGTGACAGACTTGCTAAAGATCTGACTTTCGTCAGCTCTCTGTTTATATTCATATATTTGATCAGAAAAACAGAGATGCGAAATGCTATAAATGTGAATACAGGTTTGATCATACACTCTTAAAAGCTCTTGCCTTTTCTATTTTGCCTCTTACCTTAGTATTAACAGCTTTGGATATTTGACTGCCTTGATTTTTAAGGGTGGGGGGAGCATGGAAGGGCGGGAGGAAAGAAGGTTGCTTCTTGTTTGCAGTGTTACTATTTAAACAGTTCCAGTTAAGCTTTGAAAAGCACCTTCCTTTCAGGTCAATAAAACCACTCCAGGACAAGTTCCCATCTTGTACTTGCTGGCTGGAGACAATTTTCTACTAGGCCTGTTTAAAAAGAAACCAGTGTAGCATGATAGTTCTCTGCTACTATGTGTCTAAATGTAAGTTTGGTAACTATATCTCAAAAGTTTCAGTCACACCAATGTAATATATCCCGTATTCTAATTTTGCCCACAGACGTGATGTAAAGCCTTAGAGGTAAAAGTCAGGACACCCAAGCTGCACTGCAATCATTTACTAAAGTCCCAAAGCATTCCAAAGAATGCAGTGCTGTTAGAAGAGACAAAAGTTTCTTGTGAAACTAAACATACTTTCTTCTCCCGTCCTGCTTCACTCCCACATACACGTGCCAGCTAAATGAACTCATGGCTTATTTTCTAAGTCTTGTCCTTTCTCTTTACAAAGAATACCAAACACTTCACCAAAGCATTCTGAAAATTCTCACATTACTATGCTATAATTCTGAGGCCAGTTCTTACTGTACAAAGATTCCACACACCATTCCACAAGTTACACCCTTCTGTGCAGCTCACAGGAGGTGTTTTAATCTACAGACAAAGCCTCAGCTTTCAGACATCTTGATCCCAAAGCTTAAAGTCCTGCCACTTGAGCAACGTGGCTGAGGAAACGCAGAAGCTTCCTTACTCAGTACACAAGCAGACAGCTCTCGAGCTACTATTGTAAATGCCTCAAATTGCACCAGGGGAGGTTTAGATTAGACATTAGGAAAAATTTCTTCACCCAAAGGGTTGTCAAGCATTGCAATGGGCCACACAGGGAAGCAGTGTGGCTACATCCCTAGAGGTAGTTTAGACATGTAGATGTAGCACTTCGGGACATGATTTAGTGGTGGACTTAACAGTGTTAGGTTAACAGCTGGATCTAAGCTGGATCTTAAAGATGCTTACCAACATAAATGATTATGTGATTTATTCTGTCATGCTTTTTCCAGCAGGCATAGTACTTTAGTGGAAAAGAAGTGTAATAATTTCACCAAATCTCTACTGGTGAAGCAGAAGTATCACCAAGTCATATTAAAATTTCAGAAAAAAATTGGTTTCAGTCTGATACTGAAAAATGCCTCCTCTCTCCTTTTTCCTTCCTCATCCCCTTGTTCATATTACCACAAGTAAACCAGCCAAATGAATGTATGATATTTGCTTCATCTGCAGGTCCTGTCCTTTCACTCCAGAATGTCATCTCTGAGAAGGGGGAAAAACAACTTCCCTAATTGATGGTGAAAGTGAAACCAGAAAAGTGAGAGAACTTGGGGTGACAACACTGCACAGCAAACCTAAAAGACATAGAAAGTTGTTCACAAGAGAATGCCACAGTATGTCTGCAGCAAAACATACAACAACAACGTAAGAAACAAAGCAGAACAAGAGATGACAAGGAGAGGTTGCTGGGACATTTTGGAAGGCTGAAGACAGGTTACCTGAAAGGCTGACCTATTCGATATATAGGTCAGGCTGCCATATGTAATGAGCTGTTGCATTATGTTGTAAAACTGCTGCAAGAAACCACTGCTATAGCTTTATCTCTTTCCTATTAGGAGTAAAGGTCAGGCACAAGCTCCTTCTGTTGCTCTTGGCTGTTCCGAGTGAAGGCCATGGAAGGAACCCATTAGAGAATAAAAGTGAATTGCTCCAGGCTCGTAAGTTGCATTGCCAGTGGGGAGGCATATTGCTAATAAAAATGGTCTGGTAGTAAATCATTTAATTTCTTGGCTGCTCCTACCCTCATTTTCAGATGGAAGTTGATGTTTTAAGAGCTTTAAAATTCAGCTCTGATCAGGAAATGAATTTAGTTGTTTGAAAAGCAGCTGTTTGAAACAGCTTTGTTCCTTCTTTTGCCTCAGCGGAGCTTAAAATCAGCTGCTGATCGCGAGATACAAGTGTAAAATCCTCTGGTTTTGGGGGTTGGATTTTTTTATTTTAAATAAATTACAATGAAATGTCCTTTCTCATTAGCATGCTGTTTCATCAGCCTTGCTAGTGCTTGCTACAGAAAGACCGCCTATAGGTCTGTTAACTCATGTGAGCCTGGGAACCCGGGTTCTACCTGGGCTGCTCTCCTGAGTCATTTTAAGAAACCACTCCATTCTCCTGCACTTGTGTGCCTGGTCCTGTTTTAGGCCACCAGCTCCTTACAAAAGGGACAGAGTTTATTTTCAATTTTTCCTATTTTATGTAAATTTGTGTGAAAACAAATGTGTCTAACATCAGGTACTGTTATTAGAGGATATAAATATCATAATAAAATAAAAGGTAATTATTACATTCTGGTTTCTAAATACTATACTATGCTAATGGAGAGGCAGGGCTTGGACCATGAATGACTCACTAGGATTATTATAAATTCTAGGTATATTCAAATTTTAACTTGTCTTTTCTTTTACCTTCCCATAGAGACTTCCTCTTTTACTTATACCATATTCTGCCCCATTTTGGAACTGCAAGATAACAGACTGCTTACAGAAGTGCTTTCTGTGATCACCTTTTGCTCGTTACCTTCAAGGTGGTAACTAGTTTGCTGGATTAACAATCTGAAAGTAAAAAGTACTTCTCAGTTCTACTTGCTGTATCTTTATGATAAAGTGATGCATTGTTACTGTATCAGAATGTTACTGTCAAATATTCATGGAACTGTATTTTTTGGGGGTCTTGCCCGATAACTGGGATTGATAGATTTTAAGGGTCTCCCTTATTGATTTTGTACCTCACACCAGCCTATTTTATTGACCAATTTCTTTCTAAAGGAGCTCACATACTCTATAAAATTAAGGTAAATTAGTACATTTCTTGCACTTCATAAAATCTTCAGAGGCCAAACACTGCCATGAAGAGTGCTACCAAGATGATTACTTTCTATATGAGAGGGTCTACAGGATGTGTAAAGGTTTTAATGAGGTGCACATAATAAGACCCTCTGCATCACAAAATAAGACTCTGAAAAGCAGACTATACTAAGAAAAAAAAAGTAAACATATAAAAATAGTTTCTTGTATTTTCTTCATGGCACAGTTTAAGTTACTTGCTACCAATTTTATCACAAAAATAGATTTGTGTGACTAAAGAAGATCACTTATGCACTTCAGTGTAGGCATCCCACAGCTAACCTATTTTCCCAAAGTGACATAAAAAATTAGTAAAAGGAAATCAAGCAGTTTCATGACACCATGCAGAGGAACAAGTGTTTCTGATATGTTTAACTAAATTAATTAGAATGAGACTGGCAAAAATCTGCTGCTTAAGAACTAATTCTTAAGTTTGCAAAGTAAATGATGCTTTTCTTACTTTCATGCTTTTGTAAGTATTTCCTGTTTTGTCATTTCCAAAAAACATTAATATCAGAACCAACAGTGGGTGGCAGAAAATTGAAGAATCTCACCGAAGTCATTCCATACTCATCTTTTTGTTCATGTCTAGCATTCTATTAGGAGTCAGAGATAATACTTTAAATATAATCAAAAGAAGGTAGTTATTAGTCCTGAAAAGTAGAGAATTGGGTCATTCTTTACTTTTGTTAAAAACAGAATGTGATTAAAAAGGTTGTAGGTTTCTCTGAAAAATTGTTACATTTTTCAGAAAAGTCCGAACAGATAAAGAAAAAAGGAACAACAGGAAAAAGATAAAAAAAGAATTTCAAAGATATTTAAACTCTAATTTATGAAACCAATGGAAAGCCTTTTCATTTCCAACTTTGTCTTAGGCTTTGGTTTGGATCAAAGTATGTTCCAGTCCCTACAGTACCTGACTTTGAATCAGAGTTGTAAAATTCTGTTTCCAGCTCTGCTACTACTTTGCTCTGGATTTTCAAACACAATGTTTCCATTTCCTTGCATAGTTTTCCTTCCTACTTTACCAATAATGCAAACTCTGTCAACTCACAAAGCATCTTAGAACACAAAAATATGTGACTTACGGTACTTACGGTATTGGGATGCAGTTATACACTGCAACACACTGCCATTTTAATATGTTGGGCTGACCTAGAGACACACGACTGCTGCAGTAATAGAGTGACTCAGTTACTTAAATAAGTAATGTAAAAGTCATCTATTTTGTGTGCAAATGATAAAGAATGATAGATTCACAATTTCAGCCTCAGATAATTATAGACTCTGCAGTCAGCCTCCAGTAAGCTGTTGATAGTATATACAATCCCCCAACTGTTCCAAACTGTGCCTGTATGCTTTGTAATAACTGTTTTGGCTGATGGTATTCAGATTTTACTTCAGAACACATTATTATACAAGACCAAATAAAAGGCTATTTTTGCAACTCCTTCTTTGCACTTTAAACAATAAACATTTTTTCCATTATTGCAGATGTACCTTGGCTTTTTGGGATATTCAATGTAAGTACACATAAACTGTTATCTTCCATGGACTCATGATTAAAGCTTCCAAGCAGATGGTATACTACTGCAAATAATACATAGCATTTCTTTTGATTTCAAATAACTGCTCAAACACACAACTGAGGTGCTTAATAAGTTATAGCCTCTTATGTTCTTTTCAGGTGATAAGCTCTTAACAGTACTTCAAGAAAGCGTTGTAAATTTCTGAGACCTCTGAAAAAAATCAGTACTTTTGAAAATTAAATGCAGAGTAACATTAGTAAAGTAAGCCTTTCCCACATTTCTTTGCTTGCACTCTTTCAATAGAAAGTCAGAGAAGGCAAGATCAACACCCATCGAGTCCAATACTGTTTCTACTGCGCTCCCTTCTGGTTGTTCATTTAGAATTTCAGATCCTTTGAACTTCACTCATCTTTCTTTTTTCAAGTCTTGCTCCCCTTCCCTATACAACTTGTTTTCAGTTTCTGTATCCCTATCTTCTTCCAGAACGCTGCTATTTTTCCTTTCACAACAGCTGAAACTTGGTAGTATCCAGTAAGACCCAGAGCAGATTTCAGAGAGAGGACACATACTACCTAATCATGTCTAGATATACCCCTCCAGGCACCAATTATCAGCAGTTAGTGGGCTTCCTATAAAGCCTATAACGTCTTCCTATAAAGCTTCCTACAGCCATGATGGACGTTTCCTCTATGAAACTAACCCTAATTTGCACAATCACAGCCTATGTGATAAGCTAGCATTGTGTGGCAATATTAACAAAGAATTTTGAATTTTTTTGAACTTTGCCTCCACAACAACCTGCAGCAATGAATTTCACTATTTCAGTATTGCTGAGCAAATGTACAGTTGATAAACATAGACATAACTCATTTTGTGCAATTTCTATGCTTGTCACAGTTTAGGAATGTGTCCTTAAGCGTTTATGGGATATGCACATTAGCCTGACTTTATAATCTAAGACACACAAATTGGTCTTTATACCAATGTAAAACCCATTAAGTCAATGGAGTTTCACATAGACGTATGGTCTGCCCACACAGATTGAATTACAGGTTGAGGGCTATAATTGTAGCAAACAGCACATCATTACTAGAACAACACTCTCTTTGTTACTTCTGAACACTGAGAATATTTCCTATACCAAAAAGGTTATTCACCAAGATAGCACACTTCCTTTAAAAAAAAAAAAATAAAATGAAAAGCTAAAAGATAGCCATAGCCTATTTTTCATACTTCCATTTGCCATGAAGTGACAGAGAAATCAAAGCTTCAAATTAGTAAAATAAGGTAAAAATGTATATGAAACTTCAGTAGCGTCTGGTAGTTGCATTGTGCAATTGTACTCATCAAAAGCTATCCCGACAGCTTTTTCATAATAAGTTAAAGGGAAGTATTATTACTTGTTTGTATTTGGAAGTTCTAAGAATTCTGTGTACCTATTTCATTTGACTGTACCACAAAAGAATAATTTATTGCAACTACCTAACAAAAAGCTCTCAAACCTGACTGTTTCAATTCCTCACTCATTTCCTTCAGAATTTTTTTTTTATATTGCTGTAAGATTTCATCTCTCCAGCCTTGTGCTGCAAGCTTCTAGACTGTAACAAACCTCAGCCTCAAAAACGTCAAACACAATGAAAAATGGAAATCATCATAGAGTAAGCTGGTCTCAGAGTTCCTCTGAGCCTCACTCACTCTGGCTCCTGGGTCACTGCCTGAGCTGAGTATGCAAGCTTACCACTACTGCTGTTGTTGACTCTCTGTGCTAAGCTAATACAATGAAGTTCACAGAAAAAAAAAAAAAAAAGTATCCATCCCATCTTCCCTCTTCTCTCCTCTTTTTCTCCTGCTTCCTTAACAAGAACATAGCACAGGAGCTGGAAATACCTAAAAACAGTTACATTTTGAACAATGCCTATTTTTGTCAACCTCCACCTCAAGACACACTAGGTAAGGACTTCAGTAAAAAAAACAAAACAAGAGTTTCAGAGAATGTACCAGTCCATTAGAAAAGGTCTGCAGCGCTGATCTGGGAAGTTTTTTTACTTTTTTTTTTTAATTTAAGGATTACAATTACTATAAGCCAGGGGAGCAGAGGGTCGGTGTCTCTGGACTTGCTATGTTATGACATAAATACACAATATGATATATGCCTTAATATTTACTTTGATGGTAAAGGAAAATTCCAAGAACAATAAACCTGAAGATTTGGTCTGCTATGTCAGCTTTAGCAGCCTAAAGAACAAGAGTTTTCCTCACAGTCCTACCACAGCCCGGCTGGGGCAGGCAGCAAATAAGGAAAATATTTTCCTTTCAGGCAAGCTTGCTCTACAAGAGAGGAGACAAGATCAACCTTTTGGTAACTGTAAAACAATGACTCAAAAGCAGCTTTTCAACAGAACCTCCATATTTCCTCAATGCTCTTTCGAGATCTATGTGGCCTCAGTGTCTGTCCCAACGCTGACATTGACACAAGAGATAAAGGTATGGGGGAAGCTGACGTGCTAGAGAAATCAAACCGAGTTACAGACAAAAAGAATGAAATTATTATATCAGGCACTCTGATGTTACATTGAGCTATTGTCTAGCAGACCAAAGAGGGGTTTGATTTTTTTTTTCCATGCTAGATTGTGTAGTGCTTTTTGTTTGTTTGCTTGCTCTGGTAACCCTAAGGCAAGTTCAAGTGCTTAGTTAGAGACATGTTCCTTTAAAAAACACAATTTAGTTCAGCTCCATTTTCCAGCAGATCTTACTCTAACAAGCAGTAAGACCAGATGCTTTGCTGGTGTAAGTGACATTGGTTCAGTGAAGTTAAGAGAACTAAAAGATTTAAGACCCCAGCTGAGGAGCTGGCCACACACATGGAGTCATTAAATTCCAGGAAGACAAAGGACTAGCTGTTTGGATGGATTGCTGCTGGTTCCTCATGCCTGCATGCGTGCATTTGCACGCTTTCTAACACAAGTTTAGCTTGGTCAGAACAACGCCTAATGTGATTTCAGTGTGCAGAGTCATACGTTATAGATAGATCTGTCCTGCTGTACAACAAGCAGCTCTAACTCACGGTGAACGGCACAGGAACAATTAATTTTGACATGCAAGGTTTTCTCACAATGTGTGGGCTCTTTTAAATTATGGATGATGATTTGGAGAATACAGAGCCATGAATAAGAGTGCAGCTGTTCCAGTTGCTTTTTTATGGTTAAAAAAGAAACAAATTATATGTCTTAAGTGACAGTCTATGGAAATTAAAGGTAATCTGCCTTCGTCAAACCTAAACAACAACAACTTTGATATCATTCTTGGAAATCAAAGAACAATGAAAGTTCCTTCCAACAAAGGAACCCTGCTGATTAAGAATACTGATTTCCCAGAACAAAAATTAAAAACTATAATTTAAATCAGACCGTGTTTTTAATAATACTCATGTGTGAATTTCATTATCGTAATCCAGCTTCAGCCGTTCTGCAGCCCAGCTGACATCCTCAGTGGTGCATGCAATCAGAAATACACCAGCATCATGGCAAGCATGATAGTGCAATGCAAACATATATCCAACTGATATGACTTGTGTGACTAAAAACATTACAATATAAAACAATTATCAGGAGTTTACTTTTAATTTACTTTTTAATCAGCTTTATTTTAATCAGAAAATTGTACCTAGCAAAGCTCACTAAATGACATTTATAAGGAAAAATATAAAACCTTACTACTATGTTAGTAGTTTTTATGTAAAGTTTAGAGTTAGTTTATGGCCCATGAGCAAGTTATAAGCAGATAAACCTGAAAAATACTAGATATGATACAATCCAGTCATTTATTTAAAAACATCTCAAGGTATTATTTTCAGTAATATTCTCTAGTAAGCTGTTTATAGCATGAAAATCCATTCTGGTGAAATCAAAACATTATCATCATCATCAGAAAATGCATGACTGTATTAACCTACATTTTATTTTTCTTTATAAAGACTGCCAAAAAGATGGACTAGCAGCTTTTGCACTCTTTAACTACAATTGCCTTTTAGGGCCAATGCCTCTGTATTGTTTTGGAGCAGTGAGCTGAAGTGAAAGTCTCCCATTTCCCAGGAAAATTCAAGCACCTCTGGGTGCCACTTGGCTCCACCTGGTGCTGGTGGTAGCAGGACTTCCTGAAAAGTATGAATGGATTAAGTACTATTGTGATGCTCAAGTTAAAAATGAAATAGCTTTGTGTAGATTTTCATGTAAATGTGATTAGTGATGCCTAGCATTCTTTAAACAACTTTCAGCACTGCAATGAAACAAAACCCAAAAACTAATGCTGTGTGTCTCATGGAAATCAAGTTCTTTCCCAAGATAGCTAAACTTAGCAAGGAAAGATTCACCAACTATGAACGGTTTACGAGTCTGCACATACTATTGTTGCCATCTACCCATTTTAATTATTTTAATTTTCATACTAACATTGCATTGTTCTTGATACATATACTTCTGGGACTGAGCTTTTAATTAATACTGTGACCATTTCTCAGAATTGCTTCAGGAGGAGTGGAAAACCTGACGGATGGACAAACATCTTTCTCAGCTGCATAGATGAGAACTATCCACAACCAGGAAACACCAGACAGCAACGAGGTCATACAATACAATACTAACAACAGCTACTAACTAAACTCTGCATGTTAGTTAGGAAGCTGCTGTTGGATTAAGACTGTGCACATGATCAACTATCGCTCAGCTCTAAGCAATACCTTGCCAAACTATATAATTGATCACTTCTAATCATGTGACGATAACCTAATGTGTCAAGGGAAGTATATTGCAATGCAAATTATTTTTCACCATCTGTTTATTGCATAAATATTTTTACTCCCTCCATTAGTTACCATCTGCAGGATGGAACCAGTCAGTTTATAAAACTTTATGTCAAAAAGCAAACAGTGCAATAGAGCCAATTCACCATCATTAACTTCTCTGCAATATTAATACAGAATGAATAACAATTGCTCTATTATAGAGACACGATTCTACCAGTTCCTAAACCAAAACAATTGGAAAGGGAATTGGAATTTCTTATTTAGTAATTTAGATGTCTAAATTATAAAAATCATACATACTGTTAAGCACAAGTCAGTTTCACACGAGTTTTCTACCCTACCTGGTTGTAAGAAATTAGTAATGTTATTTACATATTTAAATAACGAATCCAACAAACTGAAGAAAAAAAGAGTTACACCATAGAACAGCAAAGAAGTATTTGCCTGCCATTAACATGGCTAAAAAAAATAAAAATAGATCACCTCTAGTGACCTCATGTATTTCAGAATTTTGACTCAGAAGCTGCCCTTGAGAAGGCAAATTATCTGGACTTACTGCTTATTCTTTTAGTGTATTTTTTCCCAGAGCTCTTAGCTAATTAACATTTTTATTTCACTGATATAGGTTAAAGACATACTTACTTTTGCCTGAAACATTTTTAGAATTAAAACATTAAAGTTTTAATATTTTGGTCATACCAGATTTACAATTTTGTTCAACCCAACATGTTCTATATTCTGTTTGGTAGGAAACCCTGAAAAAAAAAATATGTTCTTTTTCAGAACAGGAAATTCTAATCTACTAATTTTCTCATGCAGATATAAACATCATTGTTCCACAAGCTTTAAACCAGAGCCGTGTAAATGGCTCATAATAAAGATCAGGAATCTAAAGTCATTGGGAACATAACCTTGGCAATATTACAGGAGCATCAAAGAATATATTAAAAGATAAATATATATATATCTCACAGATACATGTGATGTATCTCCTTATATAGCACAGCATTGCTGCATCTCTACTTCAGTACAGAAGTACTTGTGAAACAGGTGCTGGCTTGCGACCTGTTTCTGTTAGTGAGGTACATTATTTGTAGGAGCTTAACTCTCAGTAATGCACACATAACCCAGACAAGAATTGAGGACTCATAGCACCTGCTCTTTTCATGAAGGCGACATGCTGTTTCTCCCTACTCTAACTGAAGCTTTGCAATAATCATAACATGGCATTCTGACTAGGTCAGATTAGCATATTTTGTGAGTGCTAAAGGAGTACATGCTAGTTCACGCTATCCACCCTGGAAAGAAGCACTTGAAGCCTGCTTACAAGGGGCAAAAATTAAAAGACTACATTGAGATGCAGAATCAGTTTTTGCAGCATTCAGATAAAGAGTCTAAATGATAGGCGTGTGCAATGCTTCAGACAAAGGCCTACAACCCCTCCTTGTATTCCATACCCATGAATTAGATTACCGATTCTGATTCATAAATATTTAGAAAAGCTTGTCCTTCTTGTGGGTACACATCTATTTGCCTGGTGATGTTCCCGAGGAACACATACAGCAGCAAGGCTGTGATCTTATAAAAATACCATCTACCCTCCTGTTTCTCCATGAGATTTCCCAAGTACCTTTTCCGTTCTTTGTTCCCAACTGCTTCTCTCCCACAGAGCGAAAAATGGGAGAATATTACATGTAAATTCAATCCTCACTATAAACAAACAGCGTGAACACAAGTTGGGCAAGTGACTTCCAGTTCTCTAATACTGAGTTGTGAACCACACCTAGAAATTCACTACTCCAACACCTGGGTCTGGATATTTGCCTTCATTGTATGTGTGCACATATATATACATTTTTATATTTTTTCAAAAACCATATATGTATTTTTTAAGGAATCACTAACAGATCCAAATAGAGAACTGATCCCTGTTGATAGGTAATGCAAATACGTAAACTGCATTTAAACTTTGGCCAAAGAATGAAGAGTTTGCAGATAAACAATGACTCTGAGGATCTTTACAATTAACTACATAGGGGGAAAAAAAAAGTCTATAGTTGAACTATTTAAAAGACTGTAACGCTGCCATATTTACAACAATCTTTGGAACAGTTGCACCCTTTTCACAAGCCAACAGTCACATGAAACAGCAAGCAGATTTACATTTTTTAAAGGTCTAAAGAGATCACACTAGTTCTTGGAATACATAGTCTGCCTTTTGCCACTGCCAGACCCAACCCCTGCGAAACAGAATGAGAAAGGTGAGGGTGACTGTTTTGTGCTGCTGACATCTGGATTCACTATTCTTCAAGTGCATTTTAAATGAGAAAGATTAGGCCATAAAAGAGGCATCAATGTAAAGCATAGAGAAAGTACATAATATTGAAGTATAACTGACTAAAGGCAACAAACGCTAAAATGATAAATGAATCTCCACATCTCATGTAGGCTCATTAACCAGAGAGCTGAATGCTGGAAAGTCCTTCTCACATTCTCTGTAGGTCATGAATTGAAAGGTGATTGGATAATGAGGGAAGATTCAAAACAGAGTTAAAAGAAATAAGGAAAATTGGACTTCAGAGGGACTAAGAAATAGATGTTTTGCAGTCGAAGTAAAAACGTGGCAATTTAATGTACAGTAGTAATTAGTGTTGTTCATAATGAAGAAATACATCATATCTGAAATCTGGATTAAAAAAAAAAATAATCACTTAACCACCTCTGTAAGTTCAAGTCTAAGAAAGCCTCACAATTTCACTGGGACTTTTTAATAAAAAAAAAATAAAAATTAAACCAGAGTAAAGCCCTGAATAGATTTTTTTTTTTTTAAAGCTCTTTTTCTACCTAGCTGTCTTTTTCTTCCATATATTGCTGGAATATTTATTACATTGAATACACCAAAATTCAACATCTCCCTGGAGCAGCAACACGCACCTTAAATTTCACGTTCCTGAAGATGTCAAAGTAAGTCCATGAAAATATATTTTCTATGAATGATTTCATAGACAAAGATTAGTCATAACATAAAGCACTATTATGAAAAAAGGAAAAAAAAGAAGTCAGGCATAGATAGCCACAGATGCACAGGATGTTTCTTCAGGTTAATTAATTAATTAAAATCCCTTTTTGCATGATGAACTTATTCTAAAAAATACTAACTAGTACAGGTTTTTGACAATATTATACATGTATAGTTCTCCTCTTTGCAATTTCCTCTGGAAGTTCTCCATTTAGTAAGGAAATCAATTGTTAATAGCTTGCATTTTACCATTACATAATTCCTAAATTTCAACTTGCCTTACTGGAACTTTCTGCCTGAAAATAATAGCTTAAATCACAAATAAACAATTCTCCAAGCGAGTTCTATGTTGAGGTGGAGGAGTATTTTATTTTAACTGATTTCTATTTGTTATTGAAACTATTTCTCTATAGTAAATCTACTTTTGAGAGAATCATATTAAGAAGGAATAGAGGATTGTGATAATGTTATTCTTCTGGCCTTGAAAGACTATTTAAATCTTTTCTACAACACGATATAGGCCAAATTGAATTGGATAGCGCGTAGGGGGATTACCACGTGGTATCCACACATCATCCCATTAATCACACCCTAACCTTTCAAGCTGTTCAGCACCCTCTCCTCACACATTATAGCCAGATTTTTCAATGGAGCAAAGGATAAGGAACCAGATGGAACCGGGCGGTTTCTGCTTTTTCACTACCCCGTGATTTTACCTCAACTGTTTTTAAGCTTTCAAAGATGGCAATTGCACATCTTCAAAATTGTTTATACAGAAAGCTTTTAGTAGGTCCAATTTATTAGGCCTAGATCCATTAAACATTAAGCTCTTTGCCCCGTGAGTTGAATTGAGAACCTCCTATTAGGCAGCCTCTACCCTTGTTGTCTCTGTTTTGCCTAGAGAGAATTTGGTAATTTGTTCTTCTATAAAAAATTGCTATTATGATAAGTGGGGGAGCTGTTCTGAGCTAATGAGTATAAAGCAAGAACCCGAGTCAGCCAAAGCTGCACCTTTCCTAAAACAGGCATATCAGACTTCCACTATATGCAGTTAAGTCATGTTAAAACTTGAGAAATAAACTCAGGAAAGCAACGAAAAACCCCAAACCCTCAAAACTCTTTATCAAATCCACTAAATAAAAAGCTCTGAAAATAAACTTTTGCCTGCATACCTATACAGTGCGGTCTGGTTTTGCAGCTATGCTTCGGAGCAGCTTCCTGAAGGCGGCTGAGAAACCCCTCAGGGGCGTGGAAAACCCCACCCACCTCTCCTCCCTCTGAAACTTGCCTTTAAGGCTACCCGCTAACTGCCTGCAAGGAAACAACCAGCGTCCCCCCTCGTCCCACCATTTCGGGGCAGGGCAAGTCTGAGCCCCCTTCTCTTCCCACCAGCCTCATCCTCCTCAGCAAATCACGAGAATACAGGCATTCAACCACAAGCACACGTTTAAGCAATTCAACTAGCTACTACAGCCGCAAGTCTCACCTTACTCAACATCTCTTCCTATTCTGAAAGCGACGCCTCGAGCTGCCTTTAAAAAAAAAAAAAAAAACAAAAACAAAACCAAACAGAAATCCGCCGGCGTAAGACTTCCTCCTAAAGCCGCAGCGAGCACCTCGACTCCCCTCACAAAATGGCGGCCCCCTCGTGGCACGCCTCAGGGAGAGCGCGTGCGCGCTCCCGCCCTTTGTCTGAGGCGACTCCGCAGCCGCCATTTTCTCGCAGGGGTCTGCCGGAGCCGGTCCCGTCACTCGTCCTGGCGAAGGTGTGCCACAGGATAAAAAAGGCAAGCAAAATTCCCAGTATCGAAAAGTGGAAATAGAGCAGGGAGAGAAGTCAGTAGAAGAGTCGGAGAATCATATTCCTGCAGTTTCTGCACTTGATCCAGCAATTATTGTGCATAAATAAGTAGCCAGATTCCTTTTTGAAGCGTGTGGCCTGCTAGGTTGTAGAGTCTGGGCTCCTCTTTCTTCATTGTCATATACTTAGGTATTTTTGGTAGAATTACTCAGCTTTACTGGTGAAATAGAAAAATGCATCTGAAGTAGGCTCCTATCCTTGAGAAGGCCATTTGTAGATTTGAGAAAACTCCATACACTCTGTACAACAATATCAGTTAATCAGGGCTCGTGAATTTCCTATATCATAATTTGGGTTCAAACACAGTTTCAAGGTGAATGCTGTTTTACTCGGTCCTGCCCAAACTTGATCCAAGTTAAGGTGCAACTTCAAGTTTAAAATAAACATATATGAATTTTGGAGTATATTCCTTTCTAGGATCAGCTGAGCAAGCTTTCAAGGTCATGATTTTGGACTCATGGGGAATTTAGGTGCTTGAGTCCCATTTACAAGTCTACATCTTTTTTTGAATCTGCCCCTTAAAGCCCTTTAGTACAACAAGAGCCTTTAAATTCCTTGGGTGACATTGTTCCTTTTGATTATAACCTCTCCTTAGGGAGAACAGGGAGTTAACTGAGAAAAATCTTCCTTGTGGAAGAGAAATGTGAGTTGTGAAACAAAATGGGCAGCCAGCTTTTTAATTTAAGCATAAGTAATACTAAAGTGCTAAGTAGGGTTTGATTAATAAGAAACAGATTCAACCAATTATAAGACATGGAGTAAATGTTCTTTCACTGATTCCCTCAACCAACTTGCTCCTGGTGATTAATTGTAATAGCATTTTACATGTAGATAGATTTAAGCACGTGCATAATCTTATGAAAGATTAGGGTCTAAATCATATGCAGAGGTCAAATTACTGTTCAGACTAATGATTCCCTACATACAGCTCCAGTTTATTGTGCCATGGCATCTAATGATGAGACCCTAAATTTGTACATTAACAGAAAAAGAAGATTTTGAACAAAAACCTGTAGGAAGTAGCATTTGTAGAGCTGCTGTGGACAGTCCTTTTTTATTTAAATAGATAGGTCAGTGACCTCCATCATCCTCATATCTGTGCTCAGTGTTCTACTGTGCAGCACAGTCCCTTGATTGAGAAGAGCTATTAGAAAAGTCAGCCGGCTGAAAAATCTGACCTGCTGAACACTCTTAGGTACTTTATAATCAAATAAATGATCACATATATTCTCTGCTGACAGTTTATGGCTGTGATTGCAGAACTGCTGAATATTGTTAATGTCCCTACAGTTCTGTAATGAATTGTTTCTTCAGTTTCTGATTTACCTTCTTTAAGAAGTTTATTTTACTTTAATATTTTTCATGACTGTAATCAACAGTACTCCAAATTTCTCCCATAATGCTTTCACAGACTTCCCTTGATAAGCTTGGTTTTAGCGTTTGTAGCTCATGTGTTGTATTTGGGACTTTTGGTGGTGGGTTTTTTTGTTTGTTTTTTTTTAATTGTGGATTGCCACAGATGAGTTTAGAGTTCATCTTTAAATTCATGCAGGGTTTCTCAAATGTAGATAAATCTGAAATGAGATTATATTAATGTATCTTTTCCTTTAATTCTTACTTATATATTGATTGCTTTTTTATTCCTTTATTTGGTAACAGTATTTGAAAAAGCATATAATTCTCAGAACCATGAACCATGAATTTATTTCAAGTTGCTCACCCCCTTTTGAGTTAGGCAAACCGTAGTTAGTTTGAAACATGGATTTGCTGTAACTCTCTTTGTGATCTTACTCTCACAGCATTATAGCAGACAAAAAAAGTTACAAGGTATACTGGAGATAAAATGGCAATGTTAGCTACTTAACCAAAATGTGCTGGAATTGAGAATGAAGCTGAGCTATACCTTTGAGCTTCATTTACCTTTTACTTTTGATGCTACTGGGACAAGCAGAAAGACTTGCTTTAAAAGGCAGTCATTTGGCTTCTGTAAAGCAAAATTATTAAAGGTATATTAAAAACTCTATTCTTTTCTTGTTGTACTTTATGATTTACCACTGGAAGGAGCTAGAGTAATGATGTTGAATTACTGAAGAAGCCAGCATAGGGCCAGCAAAATGGTTAAATAATCTGTGAGGAAAGGAAAAAAGGGAATCAGAATCTTACCTGAGAGAAAGGAGTCAGTTATTTTCTGAGATGCAGAGAGCTGTGGTTCTCATTTAGAAACTCTTACGTATGAAAAATGGGTTGTGTGAAAAGCAAGTATGATAATTTTAAAATGGAAATTATTTTCTTCTTTTAAAAAATAAATTATGTGGGTGGAAACAAGAGGGAAGTTAGCAGAAAGAAAAAGCCACTCAGATAAAACAGATTGTCTGTCTCGCTTGGTAAGGCTACAATGTCATATACAGGGACTGTTACCTAAGTAAGAAAGTGACTCAGTTTATTAAGCAGATTTTTCTAGTTTGCTACTTTAAAACTCATCATTTTCATAGGGATGATGAAAATTGATCAATAACTTGAGAGGAATAGAAAGCCTTCTCTTCTCTTCTCTACTCTTCTCTTCTCTTTTCTTCTCTTCTCTTCACTTCTCTTCTCTTCTCTACTCTTCTCTTCTCTTTTCTTCTCTTCTCTTCACTTCTCTTCTCTTCTCTACTCTTCTCTTCTCTTTTCTTCTCTTCTCTTCTCTTCTCTTCTCAGCAGGGGTGTGTGTGTATAATATAACTGAAATTTCATCTTCTTTCAATGTTATTTTTCTTGGAAACTTTCACCTACTTTGCTCACAAAAAAATGTGATTTTGTTTACTAATCCAGAGGAGGGTCAAATGAGTCTATGCTTGCAGTTGGGGAAGCTTAGCAGAGTGTATAATCTGTATATTTTGTTGTAAAGTGCAGGAGATATCAGTTTATTTTAAGCAGAGTAGTTTTGATATACAACAGCCTGAAAATTCTGGATAGAGAAGCAGAATCTGACTAACAGTTACAGCACAGAGAGTAGATTCGTTCTGACAAAACCTTCTTAAGTTCAGACATTTTACAAAAAAAACAAGACCTGAACCAGTGGGTGCCACAGCCCAAGCTCAGCACAAATAATCAGCAAATTAGAGCAGAAGCCAGAGCTGGCCTGGTCCAAATGTGGGCTGCAAACAGAGCCAACAGTGGAATAGATGGTGTTCCAAGGGCACAGTGTAGACTTTTTCCAGCAGCTTTTAAAATTGCTATCAGAACTCACATAAGCTATATAATTAACAAATTATCCTATGTAAGATAATGTATGTATGTGATTTTACATTAGGGTCTCAATCATGTAAGCCTGTTTTCATGAGAACTTGGTAGATGACATTTCCATGACATTTCTGTCATGACTCAAATACTAATAGCATACTGAAGCTTGGTAACTCATTTGATGCCATTTTTCTTCTCATATTTCTCCATCATAGAAGGTTTGAGGGGAAGTGGGGGGGGTGTGTGGTTTTGTGATCTTTTGTTTTGGGTTTTTTCTCCTCTGAAATTAGTATTACTGTAGCCTGACTTGTAGCTATACATAGGAGAACCATATAATGTCAAGAGCTAAGAAGACCAAAGATGAACACATGCTTAATGAGCTCTTTCTATTTGCTTGTGTCAGTTACTAGGGCAGCACAGTTCCTGGCTATCTTCTTGTCTTATAGCACCCTTAGGCAGAAGGCTATGATGAAGAATCAATCACCCAAACTGATTACCATCCTGTCTGGTCTCATTCAAGAACTAGTGATGAGCAACATACCTCTATCCCATCCTAATGTTCATTATTGATCTTGCTATAGAAGTTGTTTCAAATTGAATGAGAAGTGGGTGGTGAAAAGAGTTTTATGCTTTGATGAGGCTAACAGTTATTAAAAGATGAGAACAGCCTAGGTGATGCCATATGATTTAATGAAAACATCTTTGTTTCCTTTTCTGAAGAATGGTGCAGTGGGTCAAACCCGCAGAATGCAGTCTCAAACTATCGCTGGATTTACTAGTCCAAGGCAAAATCCTCTACACAGAACCTGCTAGTAGTTCCCTGTTTCCTGTTCTATGTTGCTGCTTGCAACAGTATCTTTTCTGCCTTATATTCTGTGTAGCTATTTGTGTCCCTACAGTGTAACTCGCAATTTTCCAGTTCTGATTTCATTTACCCACATGCTATACAAACCGACCTCACAAGGATAGCAGGAACGCAGGCCTGTTGCATTTAAAAGCTCTGTTCCCCATCAGCCTGATACATCTGACACCAGTGTCTTCTGATTCACTCCCATTCCCTGTATCTTGACAGTTGCTCAAGTACAGCATTTTGTTTAACTTGCTCTTTTAATTTAAAGTCTTTCAGAGCTGTGACTACTATCCTGTCTTTTAAGAACAAATTCCTGCAATGGTTGGGATTACTGTGCTATGGCTGTTGGCTAATGCCTCAGGAAAAAAAAGCCCTCTCATATGTCCTTTGGTGTTTCATTTCTTTATTTGTTTTAGACTGATCCCTTTTCTTGCTCTGTAATTTTACTGTGATAGCTAAAAACATACACCTGGAAAATCTGCACCCAGCTTATTTTAGACTAATTTGGGCATGGGAGGAAGAGTGGATGGGGAGGGGGTTAAACAGGCATGTATGATTCTATAAGCCTCTCTTCTGGTGATCTTCAGTAACATTTATCTCTACTTCCATGGAATAGAACACCGAAAGCTTTTAGTTGTAATAGTACAATAAAGAATGTCTGAAAAATGTTGATTCAAAAAGATAACCATTTTAGATTATGGGATTCATCGAAGGACATGTCAAGATATACTGACAACAACATTGACCTGATCACCTCTTCACAATGTATTCTTTTCCCAGTAGGAGTAGCCAGGTGAAAACCCTGCTAGCTCTTCTGTAATCAAATCCTGCACACTGTATGGTACATAAAGGCTATATAAATACTAAATCCTTTATGTAGCTTATCTGGGACAGCAAGCTTCCTCAAGGACCATTAATAAGGCTGTAGGAACAACTGATCGTTCTTTGTCTGAAATTAAAAACAAACAAACAAATAAACCTTTTTAGATAGCCCCATGCTCAAGTTTTTAAATATTTTGGAAAATCAAAAGTTAACCACCTTCAGGCTCTACTTCTAGTAGTTGCTGGTAAGAATGGCATTTTCCACAAAGATTCTAGAAATTTAAAATTTATGCAGCCTCATCTATTAATGAATAAAAAATACACTGGAGTTTTATTTATATGATAATGGTATTTGATGCAGGAGGAACAATAATTCACTTCTGCATTTTTAAGCTTTCATTCAAATCAAAACAAGTAATGTTTGTAAGACTGCAGAATTTAAGTTAATAATGAACCTCGATTTCAGTTGCAAGTATGATGATAAGTACTTAATGCTACTACTGTAAGTGCACATTTTCTGCGTGGACTTTTCCTCTTGCGTGCTGTTTCACAATCCATGGTAGGCTTAACCAACAGAGATATTATTATGCCATAGCTGACTATGTTATCAGCAGTACATGCATCCATTCACTGTAATGTTGAATGTCAAACTTCCTTCACTCATAAAACTTTTGATAAAGAGGCATGACTGACAGGTTAGTTCTGTAGACTTCATCTGAAAACTTAATCTGCAGAAAAACACTGTGTGTGGAAGGAGTACTAGAAGTCTATTTGAGTATCCAGAGGAAAAAAAAAAGGCGTAGTTAAAGAAAATGAGTTATCCACCAAAAGATAGTGCCATACGATTGACTGGCTGTACATTTAGCAAGAAACTTAAGAACAGAATAACACACCATTTCAAAATTCCTAAGGCAAAGTGAACTGTTCCATTTTCAGGTGCATGTGGAAGAAAAGTATATGAATAATGAATTTCATATAATATTTTTTCCATGAATTATTGAAAATATTAGTGCTGACTACAAATAATCACACACTTTTTCCATTTTCCGTTTTCATTTCCAGTTTTGTGGTGCACTTAATTTCTTCTGTTGATCCCATTAGTTGAAAGACATTATATTGGATGTTATACAGCTTAGAGTATTTTTCTTTTTTTTTTAAAAAAGTTGAAATGACATACAAATATTTTAGTAGATGGTTCATTACAACATACATTCTTTACATCAATATTCCAGTGTTAGGGGGGAGGGGGGAATGTTCTTTCCCCAAAGGAATGAAGCAAAAATAAAAAGCATTTGCTAAATCATGTTTTCATAAGTGCCTAAGCTTAATAGCACAGATCATTAGTTTTCTGACTCACCTTTTTCGATATTCTTGAAAGCTCTATTGACTCTTCAGTAATATATATTACCACGTTAAGACTGTTCCTTACTATACATCCATGACACAATTTGAAGTTCCCACGAAGGTTTCATAAACAAAACACATACCATATCTTACGTGGAGCACCAGGGGATAAGCGAGCCACTAGTTATGAGTGAGTAGCTGACCCACCTACTGCTTCAACTTAGGAGCAAAATCCCAATGCTGCTGACATCACCAATAGAATAGATTCCATGATGTTAGTGGGCACAGAACTTTTGCTACCTTCTCGAGCAGGTTTAGGTTTTGTAGTCTTAATAAAAAGTGCTAAAGGAGTATTCCACAGTGTAAGTATCAAGAACTAGCAACTGAACTTTTTATTCATCTACAAATAAAATGCGTATGAATCAGCATATCGAATATCTGATTGATGCCTGATATAGGGCTTTTTTAAATAAGACTGAATCTAAAGGTATATGAATTTAGCAACTACTTGCAGATGAGGTAAACTGCAGGTTTACCTGCAACTGGAGTTGTAAGGGTTTTGGATGCAAGTACCATTCACAAAACTTTTAAGAATGGAGAAATATTTGTGATAATTTCCCCACTGCAGAGTTGTTAAGTAATGGAAAACATATTAATTCTGTTATAATTGGCCTTTATACTATTGAGGAAGTATTTGAAAATCAGCAATAATGTGAACCTGCTGTCAGAAAATAAGCATGCATGTTGCATCAATGAAGTTTCATAAAGTCTGGGATCCCATTCATCTTGTTTTATTGAAGACACTTGATTATTTCTATTGAATCAGTAGGTTCATAAGCTGTAGTTCATGCTGAGCAATAAACGAGGAATGTTGTAGTTTAAATGTAACTGAAATTCATTATTGGACCCCTTTGGATACAACACATTGATTACTATTATTTTTTTGTCGCAAGTCTTATTGCTTGAGAAACTCTTCCTTTATGAAAACAATCATTCTTGACCTTAGTATGTCTAAAAATTCTTTTGACCCTGTGCTTTAGTGACTTATTTTTATGATTTTATTGAAAACTGAAGTGCACAATGATCCATCAGTTACTCACTCTTGATTCTACATACATGGAGGTCAATGATAGAACCTCCATACAACATTAAGAATTAAATCCGTAGTTTTCTTTTCCACTCAAATAAGTATTTCAAAATTAAATAAACTTACCACTTAAAGCAGTATGGAAAAACGCAATTTTAGTTTGCTGGAAAGAAATGAGAATTTCCTAGAATTGTTTATTACCACTAATATTTACCTTCTTGAACAAAGAACGACAGTTATTATTCCTTCCACTTTGCTTTCTACATTCAGCCTTCATTCTCTCTGGGTTTCATTTTAAAATGGAGCACAATAGTTGCTCAAATCCAGGAACTTCTGAAATCAAAGAAGTGACTATTGCAGGTCCGACCCCTCAGTCATGTAAGCTAAGAACTAGTCCAGATGAAGGACTACAAGGAATGTGAGTTTCCCAGAGCTTTGAGTTGGCTGTGCCAAGTCTTGCCATAAGCTCCCCAAAGAAAATCAAAATAGGATAATCTGTGTTTTAAATAGAGAAGTGGTACTAAACAAGGCAGATCAGAAATTAAAGGTATTTTAAAAGGACCTTTTTCTTCCCTATTATTGTACATAGTCCCCTACTTTGAGTTTCAAATTAAATTAACTCAGTGACTTTGTGTTTTATCAAACCCTGATCCCCAAGTATTTCCTTCAGCCTCAGTAGTCTGGCTCTTTGCTTCCTGCTCCCTATAGTAGTTTCTTCTAGGATAATCCCAAAGAATATTGAAAGAAACAGAAGGTGAAACTGAATATTCTTCATCATTCCTCAGTATAATGGTCATATGTTTAAAAAATGCTATTTCATTTTGCAGTTATGAAGAAGAAATAATCCAATTATTTTTCAGAAGGAGGAAGAAGGGAGCAAACTGGTTGGTACATAGGAAACCTACTTTCTTCTGAGGTCTTTGCAGTGTGAATCCCACATTACTTTTACACTGATTTATTTTTGTTGTTGCAAGGATTTGAAATTTAGAACTCCTATTATCTTAATGTACCACCCCACTCTCCCAAAGAAGGGTCTATAATACTACTCTGTGTTGATGTCTCTTAACGCCCACCTCCCAAATATGAATGCTTTTAAAGGATTAGAAGGGAAATAATATTTCCTTTTTTGGGGCTAATATGTCATTGAAAGGGTTTTTAGATTGAAGGTGAGGAGAAGACCAAGTTTTAAGTAAGTGACTTTGGAGTACTAAACACAAAAGGTGCAAAGAAAAGCGGTTGTTTTTATATCAGCCTGACAAGAGGGAGAAAAGAATAATTTCAAGTAGGGTTTTGTGATTTATTCTTCCTATTAAACACAATCAAGATTCAAAGTGGTAGAAAACGCAGGGACAGGCTTTTGGGAAATTTTGTCAGTTTCTCTCTTAGGCATCATAAAATGTCCTTTGCTGGCTGCAATCATCCTCATATTCTTGAAATCCTAGAGTCATAACTGTTCACTTATTCATCCATATGTGTTAGCTGTCATAATTAATTCTGCTCTAAGCAGGATGCAGTAGATTAGGGATCAACCGTGTAGTGCTATAATTAACATCAAGTTCAAAATCTAATAAGATCAAATGGAAAAATAGGCTGTCAGTAAAGTCAGTGGACTGTGGGTCAGACTGTGAGCATGCAGGTGGGGAGGACTGCAGCTCTTCAGTATCTTTGCAATTCCAGTGCTAGTCCTCTCTGGGTCAGGATGGTTTGTTTAAATCTGTATTGTGAAAAATAGATGACCTCTTCAATAGATTTTTCTAATTGTAACAATGTATTTCTTACCTGTGAGGAAAGACCATTGGTTGCCTCCTAGACTACTATAAGTAGCTATTTCAGGAGCATTTTCACCATAGTTCTAGTTGATTGACAAGATCACTTTATGTAGTGAAAAAAAATACATTGTTGTTACTAGGGATATTTTGTCATGGGAAATTTCTCTGGGAATATTTTTTTCTCATTACTGTACACACAATTGGTGAAGTCTGTCTGTGCAAGACTTCCAGCTCAATTTTAAAAACCCAAGAGGCCTGAATAATTCAGATAATCTGCAGATAAACAAGCTGACTTTGTGGCACTTATCTGAGTTGCCAAGCCTATTGAGGCTTTGTCATCAAATTCTCATTTACCAAAGAGTTATAAGATTTGTTAATGTTATATAATTCATCACTCCACTGTGCTGGATGGTGCTCTAAGAGCTCAATTCTCTTTTAACAAAGTTGCACTGATTTTAAACCACAGCAATTTCAGTAGATTTAGTTCTAAACTGAATGGCTCTGAGAGAAGAATCAGACCCTTAATGTTTCATATGAATAATATATCATTACTGTGAGTCACAGCAGGGAAACTCCTAAGCATAGGAGTCAGATACAAAGTTGCAGTTTTACTGTGTTGCGCTTGTCATGGGAGGAACTGCCAAATACTCTTGGTTTTAAGACCTCTGCAAAGTGGTCAAAGCCTACCTGAAAATTCAAGTGAAGATTTTTGTTGTTTTTGCTCATTCGAAAATGAAAGCTCAAGACTGACACTTTTTTTTTTTTTTTCCTTAGAAACAAGCTGTCACACTTGGACAGTCAGATTTTAGAACTCTTTAAGCATGTGATTGTGGGACGAATTTGTGACTACAATTACTTCCCTTATGTGTGCCAGCTGGGTAAGTAGCACTGAAATGCCAATGTATGATAAATTGTCACACAACTATCTGTATGATCACAGTAACTGCACATCTAGAATATCTGAAAGTCTCTCCAACAAGAGGAAGAAGAACTGAACATGTTTAAAACAATTTTACATTAAAAGTCATACAAAATGCTAAAGATTTTGTGTGCCATGATATCTGTTTGAGCCAATGCTCAGTTTCTGACCTCCCTAAAATTCTGAAGGCTGATGATTTGATTAGTTTAAAACAAAACTTTTGACAGGGAAAACTAGCCAACATAATTCCATCCTTTAATAGCTTTACAGCTGTTAAAATAAATTCTTTTGTATGGCAGAATCATTCGCAGCATAACCATGGTACTTTTCAAAACTGTGCTTTAATTGTGACCCCAGTTATCCTCATCCAGATTAGCTAGTTTTGCCGAGAATCTTCCAGACAGTTTTAAATACTCTTGATTAAAGTCTTCACTAGCACAAAATGCCAGTCAAGGCTGTTTTGGTGTTTAGTCTGGTGACTAAGAGGCCAGCCCCGGTCAAGCCCTCTATTCAGGGAGAGAAGAGTGTATGTTTAGTCTGGTGACTAAGAGGCCAGCCCCAGTCAAGCCCTCTATACAGAGCCTTTTGAAGGTAGGAATCCTTAGGGAATTGGATAAATTTGCTTTAAGAATCTTCAGTAGTACTGAGTATCTAAGACATTGTTTTTACTCAAGTTTGCTAATAAGATGATCCCTTGTATCAAGAGATTTGGCGTTAGCGATGTTAAGAAATTCTTAAGGTCCATTAATTCAGTTATATTTCCTATTACTTTTCCTCACGTGGCAGAGTATGTTTGGATAATACACTGAAGAGAAGCAGATAGATGCAGACTCATACACCTGTACATATATTTTATGCAAGAATGTCTGTCAGTTCTCTTATCCCTCCCCTCAAGTGTCTCAGCATGGTGTATTGAACAATGTGACTAATCTGCATTAGTCCATTCCTTTACATCAAGGTTTCTTTCAGAGACACCTGGAAAGATTTGAGTCAAAGACAGGCATATACTCTCTGGAGAACTGGATTCAATAAGTTTCTCTGTAGCTTTTTCAGTAACATTGGCTGACTGCACAAGTGTTCCATTAACAAACTGCCTCACCCTTTCCCTCCCACACTCTGTTTTTAGCCCAAGTACATTATGAAAAGGTCACATCTTTTTTCTTTTCCTTGCATGTATTTAGCAAGCCTATGTTTAATCTCTGTTTGGAGCTTCCTTCGTGTGCTTCCACATGCTTTTGCCTCTCCACCCACCTGTTACAAGTTGGCCTCAATGCCCTTCGTGCATTAGCATTTGCTATACTGTATTATTAACTACCCAAAGTACTCTCTTTTCTTAACTCTGATTAGGTAGGGTGCAAAAGCACAGAACTGAGAGTTTCTAAGGTTTAACTACTATATGGTGTGTGGGCCAGCACTTCAGCTTATGAAACTAAGAAAGGTAATGGTAGAGTATATTGTGTCTTGTTTCAGACACTGGCTGTCTTACCTTAGTTTGCTGTGTTCTCTTTAGACCAAACAAGTAATTCTAGCTTTCCAAAGTCTGTTTCTGTGGTTGAATGCCTTTGGTATTATCCCCCTGATTTGTGGCCTAAATCTCACAAACTTCCTAAACTGAGGCATATACCTTCCAAGGCATCTTCAGGTTCTCCAAAATTGTCTGAAGTGTCAGCTTCCTCGGTCAGTTTGGTGTCATCAGCAGACTTCATCAGGGTACACTTGATCCCAGATCACTTATGAAGATATTAAACAGTGTTGGGCCTAGTATCCACCCCTGGTGGACCCCACTTGTGATGGGTTGCCAATTTGAAAAGGAGCTGTAGTCATTGAAGAATGTCCTGTTGTCATAAAAGCCAAAACCCTCACAAAGGTACCAGAGTCAGTTACCCATACATTTGTCACCTCTTGTCTAGATTATGCAGTAGGACATAGCAGAGTGTGTGTCTTACTCTGCTTAGAAAACTCTAAGTAATAAAAAAAATTGCTGAAATACATCTCTTCAGCACTTTAAATCTCTCCTTTTTTTTTCTGCACTGGTTGGCCATGAACTCACAAAGTTGAATCAAGTCCTATATCCCAGTCCTGTTTTAGGGTACAGTGTTCATCCTAGACCAGAGTCTGTGGCAGAAAACTTCGCCTTCTTTCCCATGGAAATCTCTACCAGCCTAAATCTTACCTTTACAGGAGACAGTGTGGAATAATTGCCCTCAGAAACAGGAGTTTATCACCATTTCTCCACCTACAGCTCCATGTACTGGGAACATTTTGCTGACCTTGCCTTCTCTGAGTTGGAAATATCACATTTCCTTAAAAAAGGCAACAAAGAAAGCAAAGCAAATAAAAACTACTATTAAAACAAACAGAAGTGCACACACACCTCTCCCTAGAGAAGGGATAAGACAATAGACATGTGTTAGTCACATTGCTGAATGCGCAACAGGGTGATACATATAACAGGATTGACACAGTTTGAAAATCTATATGGAATAGAATATAAGAGATAGCTTTTGGGAAGTGACACTTGAGGAATCTCTTGTAATCTGACACAATTAGCCTGTGGAGGCAAAATGATAACAGGTAACAATATTGAAGGAGAAATTAAGAGAAAGCAGTTCATATTTTCTTCTCTAATTAAGTGCTGAATGTGCTGTGGTTTCTACTGTTTGGAAAATGCATGGGGTAAGTAGAGCACTTTACAGTAGTTCCTGAAAAAAACCTTTGTTTTTTGCTTTTTTTAAATTTTACCAGTTATTTTTGAACTTCTCCTAATCATCTGTTTCGGCATGTTAAGCCACTGCTTTTCAAAAAAAGAAAATTAATTTTTTAAGTCAGTACATTCCTACACTGTGAATTTTTTTTAGTTTCTATATATAATCAGTAGACATAAACACAAAAAACCCCCTGAAATATTTAAAATAAAGATTGGAACTTCAAAAGTATTTTTTAGTATCATATCCTTATTTATACACCTAAGTAGAAGCAAATCTTTTCTGACAACCTGCTGCAATTATGGATGCAGTGCAATTGAAGACCTCCTCTTGTGGAACTCATTTGAAAAGGTGTTGATAGCCTGCGCGACAAAAAGTGCCTGTGCTCCCTCAGAAGTAGACTTTAACACAGCTCTAGAGTTATGTTACACTGTCAAAGAAGACACTGAAACATGACCATTAGTTACATGCTACAATGTAAAATAAATGATGATCCATGCATGGCCTTGTACATTAAATGAAGTCGCAAAGTGGGACACTAGAATTATAAGTGTGGTTCTTGACTCACTCATCTCTACTGTTGCTCTGCCATCCTTGACTGAAATAGATTCATGGTCATGATGGGAAATTAATGCTGACTGATGACAGGCAGCCTACAAATCTTTGCCTTCCTCCCCTCTCGCCACCCATGAAAAATACAACCATGTTCCCATCACTTTAGCCTGCTATTCATTGACTCCTAAATGTCTCAGTATAATCTTCAAAAAGTTAATCTCCCATAAGTCAGGAGAAATCTTTATTTGCAAACTTCATCTTGTAAAAATTTCAGCTGTGCAACTTCAGAGTCTATTTGTTACAAATGAACTTAATGTACCTACCCAAAATCAATTCTGTCACAGAAAAATACTCTTAATTACATTTTACTGCTATGACTGAATTTATTGCTTTTACAGATAACATTATTCACACATAGCATGCACTTAAATGGAAGAATAATATCTCTTAAAATAATTGTAAAGATATTTATGGTAAAATGCAAGTGAACAATCTGTGACTGAAGGATATTTTTAAAGCTCATTCCACACCTTGATCCACCCCAGCCTTTTATGGCTGAAGTGATAATAGCAAAAATGACAGAGTGATACATCTGTCTGTGTTTATCCATCAGTCACATTCTTTTTTTGTAGCACAGTATATTTTCCTACAGCAGTATAGACAAACTCTAGTGTTTTGTCAGCCTCAACAATAACACATAACCAAATTTCAAATACCAAAGCGTAAGACTTCTTAATTGTGACCAAGATTGTTCTTCAATAATATTTTAGTGGATTTACAATTCAGATTTTTCTACTAGCAGTAGCCCTTTTTCTCTGTCTTAAAAGTGATTCTTTAAAATAAATAACAGAGTTCGAGTGTGCCTAAGAAACCAGCTTAGCAAGAAGGACAATGTCTCTCCCCAAAAGAGTAAAGCAGTGCTGACCACTAAAAGGCAGGCACAAAAAGCTACCTTATTTGTCTGGTTTTCAAACTGTTCCAGTCCTTTGTGTGTGCTTCCTGTTTCTACACAGCAAGAACATGACAGAACCTGATATGTATATAAATGGGAATGAAAGTGTCTGCAGTTGTTATGCTGGGAGTCCACATGTTACTATTTCTAATTTTCCTCAGAAAGCCAAGGGAGAGTTGTCTTCAAAGCTCTCTGCATTAGCTTGGGAAAAATAGCCCAAAGATCATCACAGCCAGCATGAGTGGTTTGCCTCAGGGGTCCCTCCTCAGCTTTCAAGGATTTGCAAGAGATTTGAAGGTTTGTGGTCTGGATCCAAAATGGCTTGGGTCCTAGAATACAGGACTAAGTCATATCAATACAGTGATATTAGGGACTGCCAGGGACAATGAGAAGGGCCACCTAAGCCACTTCTTCATGGGAACTGTCTGTGTAGCTTTGGAGACTGCTTCTGAGCTTACAGAATAATTGCTACACCCATCTGGGCTCCCTGTCCCAATCACCATACAACAGAAAGGTATGGAGAATCTGCTTTAAGTCTGTGTCCCTTCCGCATAGCATTTTTTTCTGCTTTGGAAAGCTCAGATATATCCTTAAGTTCTTTGGAAGCCTGTCCTGCCTAACCTGTATTGTCAATGAAGATAGAAGCAGGGAATCTTTGACACTGGTTAGCGTTCCAGAATTGTGCTAATCATGACAGATGATTGTGCAGTCTGGACAAAGAAAGGCTCTTGCGAACTGTGTAGGAAAGGTTCAAGAATTTGTGACTGTAAGCATCCTTCTATAAAGTGGAGCTTCCCTTCTCAATTGCTAGGATGTGGTAAATGACCTTGTTGACACTTCCAGTCTCTTTCAATACAAATTAGAACATGTTAGCCTAAACTGAAAGCATCTCTTTAAGCCACTTCAACACAATCTGTAAGAATGTGTATGCCTGTGCCCTTTCTTGCTGTTCATGAAGCTTTAACTGTAAATATTACTGATACTGACACATATGTTCTGTAGCTAGTTTGTAGGCATATCCATCCCTCCACCCCCTCGAGGAAGAAGAGCATATCCCTTTTGGTTTACTGCAGTTGAATTCCTTCCATAACTGGTCCTTCCATCTCGTTTATGCGGTTAAGGAGGGATATTGATTCCCAGTCATATCTATCCTTCTTTGCATGTCAGTGCAACAGAGGGAAAGACCTCACTTTTTGCTCCTCAGATTCTCTCAAAAGCAAGTCCCTGTGAAAAAGGAAGAGTTCTAATGTTATTAGACTATTTTCCACACTGCTCCGCTGATCACATACCCTCACCAGCACCCTTATAGACTCCTGGGATGAGACAGTGTCCTCTACCACAGAATTTCTGCCTCTTTAGGTAGAGTGTAGCTGTTATAAAAAAAACATTAACTAACGGATTTAGCATGAGACAGATACGATAGTGCCCTCTAGGCTCTTGCTAGATGATTATCAAGTGGCTCATCACCTAATACAGAGAGAAAGGAAATAGGAAAGATGCACTTTAAACAACAAATATTTCCTTGTCCCACTCTCTTTGATGTTTTGTAAAGGGGGGATTGGTGTTGGTTGAGGTCTAGGAATCCCATCATAGCTCTTTTCAGTCCTGCCTAAAGACCTCATAATTTGAAATAAGATGGCTCATGGTTCCCGGACAGTCTATGAAAAAGAAATTTTGAGGAAACACCTTTTAGTTTTCCCTCAGGAACATACAGTCTCCCAGTGCTCAAGAACTGTGTGTGTGAGCTTGAGGTATGAACCTGAACCTCCTGTGAAGTAGTTTATTCCAGCACCCCTGTATTTCTGTTTCACTTTTCTGCTTCCTGGCCTCTCCCTCTTATGAATAGAATGAGTATATGTAGCCCTTTATTCCTGCATGATTGAATAAACTAGCTACAGAAGGCAAATATAATGGCTCCTGTAGCACATGTGTAAAGAATAATAAGAATAGTAAACATCACAGCAGATGTTGCTACTCTTCCCAGCATTATTCAGTTCCAGACAATCTACTTTCCATTAATGAAGAAAAATACAAATGCAGAATCTGGCAGTTGAGAGGGAGAAACAAAGGAGTACTGTGAGTAAATCGGAGTTTGTTATGAAAGGGCATTACAGTTGCTAGTGCTAGGGGGTATTTACACATCTCTGTATAACAACTGACCTTCTTTTCTAAAATGTATGTGTATATGGTGTGTGGCTGCTAGCTACCTGGTGCTCTCATACATCACATATAACAGTTGTACTTAAATTTGCAGAATGAATTGTATAAGAGTTTCTTGACAAGGAAGGAAATTCCATAGTCACAGAGAAAATCCATAGCTATATGGGCTAAAAAGATCTAAATGTCCTCTGAATGTTTGTCTCTGCTCACTCGCTCTTCTTGTGGTTTTGTTCTATTTTTAATCTTCTTTATGACAAGACAACATTATTGAGTACTGATGAGACAAAACATAGTTCAGTTCCAGGCAATACATTTTTCAGTCATTTTTTGGGATGCCTCACTATGTGACCTAGAATATTTTGGATACTGTTTCAGGCAGCTTAGGCTGATGGATTATGTTCTCCTGTTATTTGGGGGTGAGGGGAGAAGGTAAAAGGAGACTGGTAACAGAGAACACCTGAGATGATCAGCTTTTTAAATTTTTGCCTGCTTAAGTTTTCTTCTGCCAGTAGGTCTTATTTTTCAATATCTAAATGATTTTTGTAAAATATCAGATGAGATGTACTCCACCTAAGGAACTGTCAACTTTAGATAGATCCTCAGCTGATGTAGTTGCTGTGTCTTCAAGCCACAAGAGCTTTACAGGTGTAATTTGCTCATTGCAATGGTATAATACACACATTTGAGGTTAACTGTAGTGGAATCTGGACCGTATTTCTACCTGCAGTGTTATGACTATAGAAATCGTGGGCAACTAAGCTAGTTTTGATTGTAACAAGATATATAAGCAAGCTAGTAGTTTGAAAATTAGGTCACTTATATAAATCCCTTAATGGGTTTAGTTGAGTACAGTTGCCTTAATAGTTAATAAAATTACTGAAGGGTAAATTGAGCCACTTGGAATATCTATATAAACTATTCCTCCTGAGATGGGTGCCTGAAATAGAACTGAGTGTCTACAAAAAACACAAACCCAATAAAGTCGCTATCATATTTCTGCATGACTCCTCCCTAAGTCTACATGTTTCAAAAGAGGAATTAAAATGACTGTAGTGCACAAAGCTTTCCTCAGCAACATTGCTCATTCCACATGCAATTATTTATTTATGTATGCAAGGTTTCCCCAGTATACCTCCCTTAGAACATTTGAGTTATCAATTCTGGAAATCAATAAAACACATCTGGTAAGTAAAATTTGGAGGATATCATGCTGTGATAGCTTTTGTAATACTTCCTGCATTCATTATTAATGGTTCATTATGGAATTAATAATTTAAAGTTTTCTTTGATAATTTTAACAGTCCCCAGTCTGATATGGGGGGTTTTTTTTATTATTATTATATGCTATTTGGGTATAACTTTGTGTTCTGGGACCAATATCCTTCCTATATTTTCAAAGCTTCAGGGACTAATCAAAGTACAGTAAAGCTCAGGGAAAATGAATATATAAATGTTACTTAATATAAAGAAAAGGTAAGTTGTATGTGAAGCTCATTTAATTTTTTTTCTTTCTTTGAAGCCTTCTACTTTTTCCTATATCAGTAATTCACTGTTCTCATATTCACTTTGCAGATATAAGAGGTCTATCACTTCTGGGACCTGAATAAAGATGAGGTTGAGAATTCCACTATTTGAATCAAAAAATGAATATCCAACAGTTCTTGTAGCTAAAGATAGTGCCAGTCCAGGCAGGGAAGTGTTGGATTTTACTATCAGTATCAACTTATCACTGAAAAAAGAGAAAGTTAGTTCTTAGGTGGGTTGAGCAACAAAATCAGTGCTGACCAGTGACTTAAAAAGGAATTATTTTGTCTATGATATATTAAATCCTTTTGTATACTGAGGTACAGAGAATCCAGTATTAAAACATAAAAAATAAAATAAAAGATTCTTATTCTGCATAACTTCCTGGTGGAAGTATTTCAGAACAGTTGTTCCAGAAAAATATTTTGTTCCCAAATCTTCATGTAGCAGTGGCAACAAGAAAGGAAGAATATTACTATTTAATAAAGATACAACTTAACCTAATTTGAGTCAAAAAGAGATTTGGTATTAATCTCAGTGACAGCAGGCATTCATCTCTATGATTTCTTATATTTCTATTCTCTCCGTGACCTTCATGATTTCATCCTCAGTAAAAAATTGCAGAGCAAACATGTTGTGTGTTATAAGTAACATGTAGAACTCCGTACATATTCTCTAAGGAGAGGAAGATTTTTATCAGGAGTAACATATTTGATTTCTAGTTAATATTTCAGTTACTTTTAATACTTTATATTTTTCAAATTTTGCTACTTTTTATACAGATTACATATATTTACCTACCTCAAATCACATTGCACCTGTTGGTAGAAAATATTTAGATTTAAGAATAAGAAAATCTTTGTTACATATGCTCATATTTTAAATATAATAATGAAAAGATACTGAATACAAAATGGAGCTTAAAATATATATTTGAATGGTCAAAATCAAAATATAAAAGTTTATTTAAAAAAACCTCTGTTTTCACTTTCCATGTCAATGGCACTGGGAATCGTGTCATTATAGTTGGTAAGATGGGAGACTGGATGAAGAAGAATGGAACAGAGTTCAAGTTTGGTGCCAGTTGTGGACTTGGGGAGACTCCAGTTACCATCAGTAACTGGGGAAAAGAACTGCTGAGAGCAAAAGTATGCAGGATTGGAGGAAAGATAGATCTGAAAAATCCCAACCTTTATGGTTCGGTAGGCAAATTTTCTACCTGGAAAAGAAAGAATGCTAATTTTGTTGAAGTCTGTGTATCAAAGAGCATCCCTGAGAGATGAGAACTTCAGAAATAGATTTTATTCTACTTTTGGAGCTTACACCGAGGAGAATATTCTTTCTTTTTTTTTTTCTTTTTTTAATCAGACATTTTTTAGGCAGTAACATTCCTACTAAAATAACCGAAGGCTTTTTGAGGAAGAAGTCCTCCAGCTTTCTGAGCAGAAACTCCTCGGAGGCAATGGAACCGTTTGTTTTATATAACTCAGTTTGCTGAGTATTCTTCTCAGCGTAACGCTGCTAGAAAAATTCCAGTGAATTTGGAGTAGGAAAAATCAGTCAATGGGACAGATCTTTTTCAGAATGTCCTCAAACAAACTGTTAAAAGTATCTTCATTTGGACAATAAAGATCACCATCATTTTGTGCACCTGCTCCAGAAACAGCTGGTAAATATCGCAACAGGAGACACTGAAAAGGAAACAATAATCCAGGTTTTTGTACTGACTGTTTTCCTTTAGAAACTGGATGGAAAAACTACCCATTTCTTGCAGATCACAGTGTAGTTTTTTAATGTTTATGTATTTCCAACATTTTGCCTCAGACTAGATGTTTTTCTACTGATATGTAGAAATAAAAGCAGCTTTTTAGAAAATTCCAAAAGTAGGATAGACTGTTGCAGTCCTGTAATCTTGGCTTCTGTATAGCACAGACCGTAGGAATTAATTGTCGCTTTGAGTCCAATAGCTGCTGTGTAATTAGGGCTTTTCTCTTAGATAATCTTTTAATTATTTTTGTTGTCTTTTGAAGTGTGTACTTCTTAGATGCACTTCTGCAGATACTAGAAACAGATACAGTATTCCAGAGTGGTTTGTTGAGTTGCCAGTATGGAGGAAAAAGGGCCTGTTTCTTCCTATTTGATGCTTTCTTGCTTGTTACACCTGAGGATCATGTAAATCTACTTAGTGCTCACTATTTCACTACAAACTCACTTTCTTCTAGTCATCAGGATTTCCATGTTCTTAACAGAATCATTGTTTCCAAAGTTTCCTCTCCTGTAACCATTACCTACATTCTGTCACAGACCTGCAAATTTCCTTTTGAAATAAGGAATCTTGCATGATTACCAAAAAAGATCCAGTACTTTGTTTCAGGGACCTGTCTTGTTCATCTTCATTGTTTTCATTCCATTAGTCTTTTAATCAGTAATTATCTCTCCAGATGCGCAGGTTACTTTAGTGGATACTCTGTGAAACTGGGTATATAAGGTAACTAGCTAGTGAGATCCATATTGTCTTTGTTGCACAGAACTACTTAGCAAATTTTGATTTTCCAACACATGTCCAGATATTGTATTATTTCCTAGTATTTGATTTCAAGACATAAAATCAGGGAACAAAATGAATACAGCTGATAATATACCCATTACCACTCACTCTTCAGTATTCAGCAGAAGCCCAGAAGTAAGATACCTTTCATACTATCTTTAATGAATTACCAGGCTTACTACGAAGCTTCCTTGTCATCATCTCTCGAGGTGGTTTTCATCAAGTTATATATCATCAAATGGATAGTTGATATACTAATGCAACCAGCTTGCTTGAGCTGGATCCATCATGTATAAGGGGTTCATCCTCTCAAATGATGATTATACATTTTGACAGACAATACAAAGCTGATTTAAACATGTTTTAGTAAACAAATACAAATTGTTGCCTTGCATTCTTGTTATTTGAATTGTAAGTTGAAAGATAACTCTATTATCTCCCCATTGGATCTGTCAAGTTAACACATATATGCATTTTACAATGATAAATGTAAAAATTGTCTTCTGGGAAGAGATTATTTTGACCCTTAGCGTCTTTTTAGGGGCATCAGTTTAACACACCTGTGTTTTCATGCATAAGGAGTTTTATAGGTCCTACACTGTATATATAGCAATGTGTCTTATACAAGTTTGATATAAATCATGTTTCTTCTGTCCATTTAGGAAGTTTGCAATTATGGGCCTCATTAATGACATAACATATGTTGTATGGGATACATAATCAGGAATACTTAAATATGTGAGAATCTAGTTTAAGGCTCAGGGCTACAAGCCCAAGGAATTTTCACTGACATTAATGGGAATCACACATATGAAAGCATTCATTGACTTGCAAAATTCATATTCCTTTATCAATGATATCAGTAATTTTTAAGAAGTATCTCAAATTTCTATCAAACCTGGCCACAATACACTAAATATAGTCCCTTCGCACAATGCAATAATGGTTAGAGAAATGAAAGTCTTTCTGAAAATGGCGTGCTAATAAATCTTTTAAAGACTGAAAGTCTTCCAAACATGTAACTTAGAGCTATAACATGTCTGGGTGAAAGCTTTCCTTTGAAAGTGTTTCTAGGCAGTTTGGGGTTTGGTTTCTGTTTCTGGAGAAATGAAATCAGTCACAGCAAATCGTTGTTCCTTCAGAAAATGTCAATACCTTATAAAAAATGAAACCATATATTTCAGTCAAAGACCAAAATCTAAAGTGATTTGATATAGCACTAAAGAATCACGTGGAAATATGATGTGGGTGCCTGATATTCGCACTCTCTTCCATGAGCTAAACTATACTGGCTAGGTGGGCAACTACATATAAAGGAGGCAGTAGGTCTAACAGCGCTAACAATGTTCTTCAAACTTTGAAAAAAACCCCAAAAAACGTGATGGTTTGTTGGAGCTAATACTTTAAGATAGAAAACCACAACTCTCTATGAGGCAAAAAAACAGACATACTTATGAACCATTATGTAACAGCACCAATTTTCTTTATGAAGTCCTCCTACTCTGGGCCCTCTGAATCAGCTATGGTTCAGATTATGCTTCTGGCTGTTTGCCAGCTAAAACTGCTGCCAGACGAGTGCAGATGGAGACTATAATCCTCAGAGTGAGCTGAAAATCAGCATTTGTAGAAAGGACTTAACTTCCAAACACAGATGAAAGTGAGAGGGATAACAGTTCTGTCTTTCTTAAGGAGTTAATTTCATTTGTTTTGTAAGAAGTGTGAAAGTCATAGTATGGGAAGGTGATTTGGTTTAGCTCAGGAAATATTGTGGATATGATTTATACAAACATTTAAATTTAGAACAGTGAAGGTCATAAACATTATATTTGCATTATATATATGTCATATTTGGTCTCTCAGACACTGACATCAGAGAGTTTAGCCCAACCTTGGGCTAAATCAAGGTCTGAGTATGGCTAAGAGGTGATAGAAACTGGAGTGGTCTCAAGGTCTATTTTGTTATTTAGGGACTGCTCCCTAAGAGTCATTTACCCCCCAGGCTGCATCTTTTTCTGGATGCTGGAGTCAAAGTGGCTGGAGAGGAGCTGAAGACTGGCCTATTATATCTATATTTTTATCTGTCCCCCACACTGTTAGGTGTATCAGATTTTATTATTAAAAATTATTTGCCTTTGACATACTGCATTCTGAAAGTGTATTTATAGAAATGTTATTAAAGAAGTCAACCTTTCATTGCTGAAGGTATTCTATGATGTTATTTCCCCCTAAAAGTATCATAGTGGAGTGTTGGAACAGACAGCTTTATAATAAGATAGAATGTAATTGATAATGCACACATACTTGATAGTGAAAAATGAGACTGTCACCAGCCTCATGGAAAATCATTTTGGTAGAACAACCTTGCAACTGAAAGAAAAGAAATAACCCAAAACAGACAACTGGTGTCTATTAAAATTAGCTCATACACTGCTTTCCTGTTCCATGCTGGTTTAACACTTATTTCTTGATTAGAACATCTTTGATCTCATTTGTCATTATCAAGTCATTGAACATACTAATGTTTCTCTGAAAAGACCAATAGACTGAAATAATCAATAAACCTAAGACAGTTCTTAGGGCAGAATTCAGCCAATCTTACTTGTTTTGAATAATACCTTATTCCATACCTGCTCCTATTATTCCATTTTGTGCATCTCTGCTCCCTTGCACTTTGAAGGGTTTTAAATAAACCTTTTTAATCTATTCTTATTAATTAATAAAAAATTAGTCCAATCAGGAAAATGTTATAACCATCATCAAATATGTGAAGGTTACTAAAAATCTAGAGGAGAGACATTGCTTATATTAGTATATAAAGGCTTTATATTCTAACTAATGGTATAAATTTAAAGGAAGTACATTGAGGGTGAAGAGATACAACATTGGTAACAAAATAACCAAAAACTGAAAATACATTTCAAGAGAGGCAAAGAAAGTCGATATGCACATTTCTGCATTAACTTTCTATATCCATTTTAAGATGGACCTGAGATTCAAGTGAGGAATAAATATGCTCCAGAGGAACTTCTACATTAGTGGAAGCCATCTAAGCACCTTTTCAAATGGACCTAAGAGGTAGATGAAGAATAAATATGCTCTAGAGAAAGTCCTGCATTAGCAAACCTGTGTAGTGTTCTGAACCTTTTCCACCTCTAATTTTTGTGATTCTTTGGTAGATCTGTAATTAAGCTGCTGAGCCTTAAAATGCTTTCTGATAAAATAAGATATAGTACAGAATGAGCAATAGTGAGCTAGCCTTTCATAGGCTGGAAATTATTTTTTTAAACATACAAAAATTGTTGTGGTCTCAAAAAATCATCTCCCTTCTTCCATCATTAAGACTTTACTGATCCACTGCCAGCATTGCCCCATGGCCTTTCAGTGCCATCATGATAGCCTGGGCTAGATTTTTTGCATGGCTTTATTTGTATTTTGCTGTTTAATAATCTGTATTCAAATTATATATTTGGTTTCTTCACTAAGACTTTTTTTATTCCAGTCAGATCAAGATAAAATAGGCTACAGGGAGTTATGGACATGGCAGAAGACAATGCCTATAAAATGTTTCTTACTTCCTAAGCTTCCTTATGGCAGGATATAAAATTGAGAATTAACAACAAACCGTTCATTTGAAATGAGTGGTCCTCTAGAGGTATAATGGTTATAAATGATATTATAACACAGTAACATTTTTATTCATTTGCTGTGGTTGCAAAAAAATAGAATTTACCTGACAGTGATTTAAGAAAATACTTTGCGATGAACTGATGAATTACAGAATTTTTCTCAGGTTTAATCACCCTGGATGAGGACTCTGAATTGCCTTCCCATTCACAAAATGCATAGCTTAGCCCATCCAACACATTTGAGGCTGATGTTTTGCTACTCAGTCTTTGTAGCATCAAAGATGGGAACTTCTTTATTATTATTTTTAGCCCTTCCCTTATATTAGAAGCAGTCTTTGACTGCGCACACTCCTCAAGTGTTCTTGGTCTTGTTTCAGTTGAAAAAAAAGGGTAATACATAAGTAAAAGAAGGGAACAAAACCACAAAAGGCACAAAAGCTGTGCCTCTGCCAAAGATGAATAGTTAATGCTTGTGATAGTTGGGGCAGGGAGCACTATCTCTACTCTCTTCATGAGTTATTGTGTATGTGCCTGCTGTAGGACTGCAATTCATATATCTCTGCTCTTGCATAATACTTTCTTCCCTTATATTAGAAGCAGTCTTTGACTGATCTTTATATCTTTGACTTCTTGGTCTTGTTTCAGTTGAAAAAAAAGGGTAATACATAAGTAAAAGAAGGGAACAAAACCACAAAAGGCACAAAAGCTGTGCCTCTGCCAAAGATGAATAGTTAATGCTTGTGATAGTTGGGGCAGGGAGCACTATCTCTACTCTCTTCATGAGTTATTGTGTATGTGCCTGCTGTAGGACTGCAATTCATATATCTCTGCTCTTGCATAATACTTTTCTTCATAGAATCATAGAACAGTTTGGGTTGGAAGGTCATCTAGTCCAGCTCCCCCTGCAATGGGCAGGGACATCTTCAACTAGATCAGGTTGCTCAGAGCCCTGTCCGACCTATCCTTTAATGTTTCCAGGGATGGGACATCTACTACCTCTCTGGGTACCCTGGGCCAGTGTTTCATCATATCTCACCTGGCATTCATTGTACATGATATGGGAATTTTAATCCATCCGTACATTTTGTCTAGTTGGCTGGCCTATTTGATAGGGTAGATCAGATTGTGGAACATTGGAAAATCAGGCTTCTGCTCACCTGATGCTCTTTGCCTTAAAACTCTTTACAGAAAAGGAAAAGTTAAGTCCCAGTTTTACAAAACAGGATGAGCAGTAACAGTTAATGGCTTAACCACATCATGCAGAAAGCCAGATTAGGGTATTCAGTGTTCTTCATGCTAAAAGAGCAGTGGAAGAACACCCAAACCGATTCTGCACAGAGTGGGAGTGTGTCTGGTAGGGCTTATTAGCTCAGGCTCAGCGCTCACTCTCACAGCCCAGTGCTGCTCAGCAGGGAACCTTTCAAATGTTTCTGTGCTACTCTCCCCAGTGCATCTTGGTTTGAGAGACCTTATCAGCTCAGGCTCAGCATAACAGGAACATTGTTTTAAGATTGTTTTAAGTTTTGGAGTATTCCTGTACCTGTCTATGGTGTTGTCTACATAATTGCATTTGAAAGTGAGAATAATTGGGAGTACAATTTAGAGAAACATTTCAGAGGCATGTCAAATCTAGAAGCGGAATAGGATAACAATTTTTGAATCATCTGGGTTTCTCAGTCTTGGGTTATCATGGTTAATGGAGAGCTCACTATAGCTACTTATTCTTTGTAATATCAAAGGCTGGAGGAGATTTTTGCTATTAGCTCTTCTCACCAGCCCTTTAAATAGGAAGCATCATTTTCAGCTGTTCAGACTCCTCAAATGCCCAGTGTTAGGTGAACAATCCAGACCATTAAATATCTTTAGCAGGTCTAAGTCCTCTTAACCTACTTTGCAGTTGTTAAGGCATTTATTTTCTTCACTCCTCTCACCTATTCTTTCTAATTTTTTATTCTATTTTAAGTGTTTAATTATCTCTGGTAGAATTATCACTTCTGTCACAAGCTTTCACATACTGACAGCTGTACTTGTACCTTGGATACAGCCTGAATGTATTCCTTGCTTATATATATATATTAAAAATATTTTTTTTAATTGGGAAGGGATAAAGTATTATTTTTAAATTATTTTATTTTATTTTAACATTAAAATAAATAAATGTTGTTCCCACTGAGGAAATTATGACAAGATCTAAGCTGTTTATACTTCTCCTGAAATATAACAATGTTTCAGGTAGATTAAACGTTGACAAAAAGCTAAATCAAATTATGTTCTGTATGCTCAATTTTCTTTGGGGAACCAAAACTCACTGAAGTGTAAAAGTCTAATTAATTATGTAGTATGCTAATAATTTTTAAATTAAGAACACTTGTGATTTAACTCTAACATGCCATGAATGTGTTTGCAATTGACTATGACAAGAAGATTATGAGAGCTAAAAAAAATAGAGAAATAAGAAACCAGTCGCCAGTACTAGTTCTATTGTGGAGATTCATACAATAGTGGTGACCAGAAGAATGGCAAGCCTGACTCAGACAAAGGGAACATGTCTTACAACACTGTGGCATAGGGAAAGAGTAAGCAAGTTTATATTACTCTTTTCCCAGATACAAGCTCCCAGCTTCTGGACAAATACTTTATTAGAGACTTTCTGAGACAAAAACTGCATCATGATCATCATATCAATAGCTATATTTAAACATATTATTGCATGCCATTTGTATATCTACTTTTTGACTCCATTAAAATTTTTGCATGCAAAGCACCTTGTGGCACAGCATGGATTTTGCGTTGTAGAGAAAGAGACTTCTTTCGTTGAAACCTCATGACTTATCAGTTTTTGTTGTAAGAACTAGTTAATAGTCCTTACTTACCTTCTTCTTTGCAATTCATGGTCTTTCTGAAGGTGGTGAATCCTGGTTTGCTCAGTCTCCCTCAATAGAGTAGCTGTCTCATATCTCTGATAAGGCTACTATTATTTCCTAGGTCTATTTTATCCTTTTTTGAGATATGAAAATTGCATGTAATAAAGATGATCTGAATACACCTCATGTACAGTGGTATAATGCACTTCACTGCCCAAATACCAGTTCCTTTACTGATTTTTCCCAACAGCCCATATGTCTTTTTCATAACCATTGTATGCAGAGTTGCTATTTGATATATCTGTCATAGACTCTAGCCTTTATGTCTAGTTGTAAAAGAGATTTAGACCATTTATATCTTATGTAGGTGTATCTTTACTTATTCTTTGAGAGATCACTCCAGAATATGAACCCTCTCTTGGTTTATATTTTTTGTTAAGGCGAGATCTGGTACATAGCTATCTCATGTATGGATGAATTCTAGGTACAGACAATTCTCGAAGTTATGTCACCTCTTTTCCTCATGTAACCCACTTTCCTGACCACATCACTGCTCTCCCATGTACTTAGCCTGGGTGGTGGTAAGGGACAACAGAACTTGGATTTCTCACTTGCTGTGTCCTCCCTGCTTTTTTTCTTCAGGCTCAACAACTGTTGTTTTACTTCTAGATAGCAATGGTTAAATACAGTGTGCTTTCACTCAAAACCTTCCTAGAGTCAGAAACCCAATCTGAACAGATGCTATTATATATTCTTGTGGCCATAGAAGGGCTAGGAACAATCTGTGCTGTTTATAAACACTATGAGGCAAAAATAAAACAAGCTTTTCTGTTACGCAGACATATTTTGCGATACTGATCCAAGTAATCATGTGTAAAGCTCCCTGTAGCTGTGTAATACTGAATCTGTCTGGAATGTGGTATCACATGTTTCCATCTCATAGAAAGACGTCCAGAATCAAAGTTTCACCCATAATAATAGCATGTGATAAAATATTAGTTTCTACTTGCCCATAGTAATACATTAGGCATTTCCAGAAGATGAAGACTTTTGTAAGGATCTGATCTGGTAACTTTTGTTTGAGAGAGAATATATTGCAGTATATCAAATTGAACTCTCACATTTACCAGAGATATGTAAAAAATAGAAATGTAGGACATCCAGCACAATCTGAAATGAACGCGCTGCAAGGGTAGCAAGAAAAAGCCCATAATAAGAAACTGAAACTCTATTTTTCAATATACTTGTGTCATATCATATAATATTTAACCAGAATCTCAAAAGTGAAGGAGGCTTTAATGTGGATCATAAATCAGATTCTTGCACCTCATAGGGAAGCCTTGTAAAAATTGAATTGAACCACACAGTGGATAGAAACACATTACACAGTAAAAAAAAAAGTCAGTTTTGTCTTTTGTTTCCAATGGTGACATTTTGAGAAGGTTCACAATTTCATATCTTGTAGGACAGAGAAGTCTGTGATTATGTCCTATATGTCTTAGTGGCATAAACTAAAAAAGCAACCAATATAGTCCTCTCTGCAATGCTGATACTCTGACATGGAAAATCAGACGCTCAGACTAATCATGCTCTATTCTGAAGTACAGCTACAAGTGGCAAAACCTCGTTCGTGGCAGTGATGGCATGTCCATGTATGATTCAGTATTCTTTTCTAAGTTAAAAGCAGTTAAATATATGTTATAGCAGTTGTAAGTAAAATAATAAGATTATAATAATAACACAACATACATGGTATTGTGGTTTTGCAAATGGTTTAGAAAGCAAGCTGGTATTGCCCTCCCTACATTAGAGGAAAAGAGGCCTAGAGAAGGGTATAAACTTACCTAAATAGATCTGGGAGGACAACAGCAGTCTCCAGTGTCTCAATATATTGCTCTATCAACTTTCACAGCAAGGCAAAAGATGTCTGGTATGCAGGGATAATAAACGCAATTCTATAAGGTGCTAAGTGACTTTCGGGGGGAACTGAACCATGTTTTCATCCTTTTCTTATGGAATTAAATATAATCTCCTTTAAATAAGAGAAAGACCAATTAAAATTCTGTCCTAAAAAGCCAAAAGGTAAAAATTTTGAGGAATCCAATATGCCAAGTAGAGAGGAAGAGTACTGCTAGATATTTTAAATATTGCTATTTATGAGAAGTATATTGTTATAAAAGTAAAATTATTGTGGTTGTTTTTCTATATATGATTATTATTTCTTATTATTTCTGCCTGTATCTGGTAAGAGCTTCTAGTTTGTGCATCAGGGTTCAGTCCCCACTCACTTCATCTAACTCCCATCGGAGCACTGCATACAAAAGAGCTGAAAGATAACAGCAGTATATCACACTGTTTCAGAAGTGCTGCATCCATCACCTTGAGATTTCTTCTTTATATGAAAAAGATACTGCTATAAATTCTGCTGCAAGAAAATACATGAAGATAGACAGAAATGCAATGAAAAACTCATTCTGAACTACTCGAGAGCTAAACTTTAAAGTAATGAAGATCAAAAACTAACTGCATGAGACTGCTTTTGATTTACTGAATGCTATGACTAGTTGCACAGCAAGCAATTAAGAATGATAACTGAGAGAAATTAGTTCAAGATAACAGTATTTACAATGGATATTTTTGGGTTTTTTCCTGCAATTTTTGAAAGTGGGTATTTTTTCACACCACAGAGTTAAAACCATCAAGCAGTCGATTTCTTTAACAATGCAAATTACAAATCTATCTTGTTTTAAAGCTAATATTTAAAATAGTTCAGGAAGATGATCATCCTATAAAAATAATTGAAATGTTTATATACTTCTTGAAAGCTAGATAAACCCTGCTTCTTTCTTCAAAAAAGTAAGCAAACAATGAGAAAGCTGAAAACCAACCAGATATTCAGCTGAAACCAATGTGAATCTGAAAGGCAATAGTTCTGCAAAATTTAGGAATTAATAAAACATCATCCACAAAAAGTTCCTGTCCTGTGAGTTGAAATGCACTAAATAACTCTGAATTCCCTGAAGCTTTTTTAGGGTAAAATTACATTCTCATAATAGCAAAACAAACCTTAGTGGAATAGCAGTACCAAAATGATGTCCCAACAGCTAATGCATTGCAAAGTCTTTTCCAAAGAGAAAGCTAGGACTAGATCTTCAGGATGATTTAATCAAGAACTGAAAAACACCACCTTTTACATAAGACTGTGCAAGAAAATATATCACAGACAGGGACCTCATCGTGACCAGATTTAAAGCTTATTAAGGTCAATGGAGTAGTTTCAGAGCAACTTGGCGCCTCATACAAGCTACCAGAGATGTGCAGAGCCCTTTGAAGTCACAAATTTAAAACCTAATGGGACAAGATTCTAATTTACCAAAGCTGTCATTCCTAACTACTATACTCAAAGCTATTTTATACCTCATTAGGTATTTTTCCTAATTTTAGAGTAATCTAACATAATATCAGATATCCTTTTCTGGGTTTCTTATGGGTTCTATAGGAAACCCTAGTCTGTTACTTCATGCACAAGTGTTTGCTTTAGCTGGTTTATTCAGCATTATCCACATCTAAACACTCTCAGAATGAAGTGCTTTCCTGGCCTGAATGTTAATGTTGTATATACTTGAAGCAGAAAATCTGCGTTTAGTTCAGCAGTATCAATATGTAGGTACTGAAGCAGAAGGTAGAAGCAGCATGCGCACCCATGGAGAATAGAGCGCTTTTGCAAACAGTGTCACATTTTTTTGAAAAATACATCTGTTTTGCTCAATTGACACTCCATGATACTGCAATTATGAGCCATATGCGAGTGTGGTAATTTGGGAAGATAAATTAACATTTTAAAATCAAGACTTGGTGATGTTTATATCATTGTGCAACAGCTTCCATAAAGAAGAACTGGGGGTTCCCTCACTTTTAGTTCAGGATCTGTCCTAACTGCTATTAGATACATAAAAAGATCTGTAAAAGGGTTGTGCTGTAATACAATTTCCACTTGCAAATTCAGAGCTTGTGTTCACAGTAAGGCCTCTACTGGGTTTGAGTATGCTTCTACTGCTAGTGTAGCCACAGATCAGACATCTTCCGTATTTCATTCAGACATTAAGGTACAGTCTTGGCCCCAGATATGTTAATGTCAAGAATATGCCATTTGTTCCTCTCAGGGCACTTACAGTCAATTCCTGTTGGACCTGACAAATGAAGTAATAAACATTTGAAGTAAGTGGCATTGTATTAGAAGGATATTAATAGTTCAATAATTATTGTATTTGGGGTTGGGAATTTCTGAGTTCTCTAATAAAGTGGTGATATGATCCAAAAGTAGACAGGAATCAAAATTGAATTTTGATATAAAAATTGAAGGAAGGAAATGTATTAATGAATGGTATGTTATAGGCAAAATATTAGCGTTACTTGTGAACAGGCAGCAGATAATTGGGAGTACATGCACGTGTGGACAGATATTCAGAATTAAGCTTCTCAGCTCTGAAGCAGAAGTCTGCTCCTTTCTAACTGCAACCAGTATGGGCTGGCTGTAAATTTTAATGACAGCTGGGCTAAACAAAAGTGGCATGTCCCAAATCTTCTAGTTTATTAATAAAGAGACATGACACAGAACCACCAGGTATGAGGCTGAGCACAAATTGTACTTTTGTGCATAAACTATTTAAATTGTTATTTCTAATTGCCCTTTAAATTTGTATTTATGTTTTTAAGCATTACAGATGGAAAAGATCCACCAGTGTGTCTCAGTGTAGGCAGAAAAGTTCCCTATAATGTATAAAAGCTGAGATATTTGAGTAGAGCTAGATGTTTAGCTATGTGTCCTATATTGCTGTTTTATGAGTCAAACCTTGATTCAACTTTTAGGGTTAAGCCATGGTAACTATGTGTTCATTTCAAGATAAATGAAAAACATAGAGTTTATCATGGGTAAAGAATTTAGAATGCAAATTTATTAAGAATACTGGTTCCCTGTCAGCCAATAAATGTGCTGCATTAGAGCACTGTGTAGTTTATGTTTACATCATGACTGTAGCCTACATTCAGTTTGATCTATATTATTGAACGGAGGATCTTTGTCTATATGAAGAACTGATAATACGGGTCAGATGGAAACAGGGCTTTGTATAGCTAGCATCATATGTTGCATTGTGAAAAAACTTTAAGGATTCAATTAAGAAAGTTTTGTCTGTCACTTTGCAAATAAGCCTATCCTTTTGAATTCTAAATGAAGAATAAATGAGGTATTCCAATCCTGTTACCATACATGAGAAAGAAGAAGAATATACACTGCAATATAGGTCATCAGCATAGATATTTTTATCCTAGGTTGCATTTTAATTTAAATACTGTGGGGTTTTTTTTGGTATGGATCTTTTTCACAATAACGAGACAACAGAATAAGTCTGCATTTTAGAGGAGGCAGGTAGAACATTTAAATTATCATAAATAAATGGGGAAGATAAAATCATCATTACAGAAAAATGAGAACAAATAGAAACCTACAGTTTATCATCAGTCATTTATTAAGCTGTCATCATTTATTTTCAAAGAACAGATTTGAGCTAATGCCAAAAATATGAGAGTTGTGTAGTGGCATCATGGGTTAAATATGTTTGCTCAAACTTTGTTAAAAAGATGGAAAACATCTTAATCCAGGGCTATATTTTCTACCTTTTCCAACACATACTTCCAACAGGCAGCTATCCTTTTGTGTTTGTAAAATAATCTTTCCCACTGTAGTTTGCTGCCAACTGTAAAGGCAGCACGTTCTGGATATGACCAGACATTTTTGTCCATTCCCTCAGTGAAGTCCCATCCTCAAGTGCTGTATCAATGACATAATTTAAGATGAAAGCATTTAGAGATAAGATTTCCCCAGGATTAGGAATTCACAACCTGCAGCTCAGGAGCACTTGATGCCTAATCTCCAGCTGAAGCTCAAAGCCAAGGTGGTGTCTTTCCCTGTCAGTGACGTATTGCCCTCTGTACAAAAGCAAAGTGGGAGGATATGAAAGAGCCTTCTTTTTTCCTACCTTGGCCTCCGTTACTCTACAGTGCCTTGAATCCTTGAATCACAAGAACCAGAAGAGAAAAATACTACTACAGAGTCTCTGGGCAAACACTGTCAGAACACTTGAAAGGTTTCAGAGCTGCAAGTTAAAGAGACACTACCAGAACTGCAGACTTAAGGCCCATAGTGTTTCAGAGGCTACGTACCTGAAGCACTATAATTGCAGGTGATGAGGGCAACTCTGACATTCCCACATATGTGGCATAGAGCACACTACCTGAAGCACTATAATTGCAGGTGATGAGAGCAACTCTGACATTCCCACTGGAACACTAACCCATGGGGCCTCAGCAGCCTGTAGTCTCTGGGTTCATATAGTTCCCACATTACTCCCTACTGTAAGCTCATTTGAATGTGGATAATCTGACTTCCCCTTTACAAATGATTGTGGAAACAACGTGGAAACCAAAGTGCAAAAATTATGCCTTTATAACAGATATGGATTAACTGGGACAGTATCTAGCTAACAATAAGCTTTTGTCTGTATAATTAAGTAACAATACCACAAATACACCAGAATTAGAGTCTGAAAAATAGTTCTCTATTCCATTTTCTCTCTTTCGGATCCTATTGCCCAGCATATACTTGCCTGCCAGGTGACTATTGCCATTGATATTCCCATGTGCAATAAGAGATTTTTCTTCCTCCTACCCCCAAGTAAAAAAAATTCTTTGCTGCAACAACAACCTAAGAGTTGTTTTACCTTTTGCACATGTGACTTAATCCTTCAAGGGGCAAGTGGAAACTGGCTCCCAGCTGGGCATTTGATTTTGAATGGGCTTAAGCCAAATGGCTGCTCTTGTAGTGATAGTAAGAAAATATCACTTTTTTGTCTTATTCTGTTGTGGACAGCCAGCTGGCAGTGCTTCGCAGATTGGAATTTCAATGGACTCCTGGCAACTGTTTCCCACTTATCCCTCAAAGGAGTGGCACACTGTCTTGCAATGTCATTTTGTTATAGTTTATTTCTTGCACAATGAGCAACATTGACAGGGATATTTGCAAATTCTTAAATATTCTTGCATCCCACTAGTAAAACCAGTAGGTTACCATTTCAGTTTGAAAGAGCTTCAAACAAGATAGTAATTTTATACCTTCCAGCCTTGATATGTGCAAAAGCAGAAGTGACCTGGTTATCTTTGTGATCTCCTTTAAAATGTCAATATTTGCCAGTAACAAATGAACAGTGGACCTAATCTTTCAGGCTTCAATGACCAGTTCTCCTAAGGACGATGCCTTTTACCTAAATAATCAGTAATTGCTTTTCAGATATTTCGATACTTGGTTCAGGGAGAGGATTCAGAGTGCATGTGCACACCACAGACCTTATGTAGTAAATACATACTTGGTCATATGCTTCATATGGAAAAAATAAGTAATTTACTTGTCAAGAAGACCAGATAATTTGGAGGATCTTTTGACAATTTTAATATAATCACTCCTTTGTGGTCATGTCTGGTCATGTCAGTTCTTCAGTCTGATTAGAACTATGAGCGCAAAAGAAAGAAAGAAACGTTAGGGTTTATCACCATGGGGTATACGTGATTTCCAGCCTATATGTAGATCAAATAGGAGGGTTTTCACTGTCGTGTTGTGCGGTTGTCTCTGGCATGAACTGGACTCTAAAACTGTGAACTTTTTGTTATGAATTTTTTCATCTGTATGTTTCTTACCTCATGGGTGAATACCACATCATGTAGTATGGTCCTGTGGGAGGATGAAGAAAGCAAGTAATGTGTTTATCTAATTCCTCACCTAGCAAGGCTTCCTACAGAAGTTTATTAATATTTTATTGTTTCTTTAGCAGAGTTCTTTTCACACTTCTGTGTACTCTCTTATTTACAACTGAGGAACATGGGCTCTTTTATGTTATTCATTAACAGACATTTATTTGACAAATGCTAGTGGTTGTTGTTTTTTTCATGCAGAACTTCTGTGCTGCAAAGAGTCTGCTGGCTACGTGGTTGAAGGGTGTTAATGCAACAGGAGGAATACTTGAAAGAGTCTATTTCCCATCTGCATCCAAGGCAAGCTGGTTCAATCCATATTTGAATACAAGTAAGCAAATCCCTTTGTTTCATCATAGGCAGAAATGAGACGTATTAGCCCGGATCATACAGTCTACTGAATGTAAGTATTATCTGGATGGAAAGAGGTGGTCTTGGTCACCACATAAGGCACAGGGAGATGTTTGTTTACTTATTCAGAGCAGTAAGAAATTCACTAAAGGATATCCAGGTTGACCTTGGTAGAATCACAAATGAGGCACAGACTGTATGAATAATAGCAACTGAAGGAGTTAATTGCTTTTGCAGTGGGACAATAGTAATATATGCTTGCTTTGTCATTGGCAATGGAACCTAACTACATCTGACAGATCTGCTTCATCACACCCAGGTTTTGCAATGGAAATACTTTAAGGGCAAGCCACTTACTTAGAAAGCCCTCAGGAGTCACGGATGGTTTTATATCTTGATTGGTGGACACGAGTTGCCATTTTTGCTCATAGCTTTATGTTATTTGCCTTGCCTTTCTTTTTTAAATGGAAGCTGTAACAAGTGCTTTTAATGGATTTTAACTCATGTTATAAGGCAAAGGAACAGGTCATCAGAATTGCAACTCAAGTGATATGTCTAGGCCTAGAGATATGATTTTAGTTTCACGTGACTTTTGTTTATCAGTTTACATCAGTTTTGTATATACATTTCGTTACTCTGTTAATACCTAAAGTAGTGTTGTTTCAATGTTGGTGAAGAATAATGCGCACTTTTAAACAAATCATACCTTGCTTACGATACACAAGACTGCTCTTGGCTCACTCTCAGCTCATCCAGACAGGGACCAGAATGAAAACCTGGCCTTGGCTAACCAAGCTGACTAATACATCATAGCTCAAAGGGCTGTGAACTGAATACTCAGGTCAGACGTGCAGTCAGCAGTGTGTATGCAGCAACAGGAAGCAAATACCTTCTAGCAATTTTTTTTCTAAATAACCCAGTGATATTAAAATAACTATTTTATTCACATGCTGATCTTCACATTAAGACATTTTCTTCATCATTCGTTTAATTTCATAGTGCTAATTCCATACACATATCATGAGTCTTACTTAATCAAAACAAAACCCCCAACAACCCTGAACTATGTATTTCATAGTCAACCAGCAGAACTCTACTGTATGTGTTCATCTTGTCTAAATGCTAAACTAAACGCAAAACTTCTGTTCTCTGACTTCCAGGAGCTAGGCTGAGCAGTGGGGGTTTCAATTAAAAACCACAGGAAAGGAAAGGAATATGTCAATAAAACCACAGACTTGTAAGTACTGCATACTAGTTTGCAAACAAACACAGCAAGCATTCTCTGAGTATGAGTCTATTACTGTAAATTTAGACTGAATGCATGATGTTGAAGGTGACTGTCCCAGCATGATCTTCCTTCATTTCATGTATAGTGAAATGCTCTCTAGCTTTACGTTCAATAGCTTGATCTAGTCAGTCTGCAATGAGACTATTACTAACAGAGGAAAATGCCACGAAGAGGAGAATGGCTTGAGCGAAATTAGCAATGTTTTGTTCTATTTCAAAAGAAAATGAGAACTGTAAAGGAGAGAGGAGAAGGTAAAAAAAGAAGATAAATTCGTGAATTGATTCTAGGGCAATATCCTACGTGAGATTTTAAATGTAGACATCACTTGAATAGAAATGTAAATGCCATGATTTGCATTATAAAGCTTTGTTAAATAATAACTGTCACTAGAACAGATTATGTTGATAATTAATTAGTTACAGACTGGGTGCAGTCACTTTTTAAAAAGGTTGCATTAGGGATCACATATTTTATAGTGAAAAAATCTTGAGTAAGAATAGTGGTGGTTAAAAAAAATTATAAACAATTTAAAATTCATAGAAAAATATATACTCTAATGCTTTTTTCAAAATACAGTGCACCCTATGGTGCTTTTATTGCTCTCATATTAAAGTTAGGAGCCAGTAAGAGAAAAACAATGTAGTTTACCTAATTAAGTGAGCAAAAAGCAGCTTAAATTTACAGGAGGTTAATAACTAACATTAAATGTATTGGCTCCACATTATGTTTGAACTGTTAATAAAGTGAACTCACTGACTGCTCAAGTATTACAATTATTTCTCAACTAATGAAGAAATGAAAAGGGAAAACCTAGTAGCAGAAAGAGTGCACAAATATTCAGCTGATGTTTTTCCACTTCAGCAGTCATTTCTTTTTGCAACTCTTTCCTAAACAGTAAAAAAAGCTGGACATCAGCTTTGAAATTTGATGCTGAGGTTCTTTGTCTATGTAGAAGCTGAGCGACTGATTTAACAGGGATTTTCAAAAGGTCCTCAACACTAACCTAATTCTGCTGCTTTTAAAATCTCTTAGTACTTACCCATGTCTTCAATGGGACTGCAGTCCAACCAGAAGCTGAACACTTTTGAAAAGTCTGGGTTTCATCTTATTCACAAAAACGTAAAAGGCTATGGGTAATACAGAATTATGTTGGGCTCCTATCTGAAAATTGCAGTGGGGACATGCTCTAATGATTTTTCACATACTTAGTTTTTTAAATTGTGAGCTGTTCTGTCCAAATCAATGTGAAAGTCTTTGCAGGACATCTGAAATGTCAACACACCACATAAATATAAACAGGTGCCTGACAGTCACTGAAAATTAGAGCCCTGTAATGTATGTTTTAAGATTACATGGGCTCAAGAATGTGCTGCCATAATCCAAGGTGTAGTTGCTATTTTATGACTGTGAAGCCTAACTATTTGAAGAAGGGCTGCTGGTGATTCTGGGCTAAATCCTATTTAATCTGGTTTCTAAAGATGCTTGGTGCCAGGAAAAGAGAGCCCAGGCTGTAAGAATGGTAAGCAGGAGAGATGGGAGAATATACACCTATGTCATTTGAAGAGAGAAAAGTGCACGCTTTACCCAAAGGTAGAGCTATTAATGTGTCTCACTATGGATGCCACAGCGTGAGTCCCGGTCTGATGTTGAAGTCTGCCCTTAGCTGACTTAGCTGAAAATAGCCAGATCATTTAGTCTAAGATGTCAAAGATAACCACATATGATGGTAAGTGGATCGCTCTCCTGTGTCCTCTCAGTTAGAGGAAATTAATTTCTCCTAAATGTGTTAATGCAAACAGTCATCTTGATTCAGAGGGAGCTTGGCAGCAGCAAAGGGGCTGCAGAGCCTTAATTAACTCCCCTTACTGGCCCTCCCCGGCATTCTACTCTGAGAACTCCCTCTCCATATACTTTCCCCAAAAACTGTATCGCTGCTGCTACTTTCTTAGTTCTCATTTTTTTTCCACTGAGGAATTATAAAAAAGGGCAGGGTGAAGGTCTGGGAAAGGAGATCAAGAAGAATTTTAAGGGAAAGACAGCAAAGGTGAAGGAAAAAGGAAGTGGAATATTCAACCTAAGTGGGTGGTGTTCTGAAGTATACATTAGTCCAATAGTTAGACATGGAACGTTTATAAAGCCTACTTCAAATCAGAATTCTTGATTCAGCTGTAGTTTAATGAGTATTTTGTAGAGCATGGGGGCATATATTCTTTATTGTGGTTTTGATTCCTACACATAGCAAAGGTTTCTGATCTCATATACTGATAGGAAATCTTATCATTGTATACAGAGGTGTATTAAAATAAACAGCTTCCAGTTTTAGATCATCTCATTTGCTTGAGCTCTGAACTCATCACTTAGTCTGGTCTGCTGTTAACTTACTCCCTGGTGGAGACGGTTGTTGTATGATGGCTAGATTACAGTGTAGTTTTTGGAGTCCTCATTTGGCTCTCTTTGTTGTAGTTCTGGATAGGTAGATGTTTAACTGGCATAATTTATAAGGGTGTAAAATGTTAAAGAGTTTTTGCTGTCTTCCATTAAACTCAGTAGAAAATCTCCCATTGAGTTAAATGAGAGTTGAATTAAGCCTTTTGAAATACTATGCAAAAATAGTATTTCCACTGGTTTTCATCCACTTTCTTTCTCAACTGACAACTGAACCCAGAAGGTATTGTTTTGTGTAATTATTCAGTGTAATCAGCTTCTACTCAATGCTAAGTTCCTCCAAAAATTTCCCATCTTCTTGAATGGTTAAACCTTGGATTTACCTATTTCACACCCTGAAAAAGAATAAACTAAATGTTAATAATAGACAATTAAAACCACAAAAAACAAGAAAGGAAACATAAAATGAAGGATTTTCACACAATGAAAGGTAGATGAATTGGCAGTAACCAGCAAGATAAATGAGAGATACAAGAAACCCATGTCATATTCTGAACTTTACATACCATCACTCATTTCCTTTGCAGAGGCAAAAGAAGCTATTTGAGAGACATGAATATAACCCTGCAGAAGATTACTGTAAAAGATCATGCTAAACAAAGAATACAATGTCAACTAATTAATTTTAATTTAATCAACTCACTTCTATGGGTACACTTTGCTGTGATTATTCAACTGATTTTTGGATGACAGTTATGATGAGTGAATGATAATGAATGTGTACCTCTTACGAATCTAAAGCACAAAACATTTCCACTTGTACTGTGCTTTAATAATGGGAAAGATACCTTGAGCATCCAAGAATTTGGATACAATGTGGATAAAACTTGCTTTGTGGAGAGTTGTCTAATTGCATATATATTAACTAGCTGTCTACTTGTGGGTAACTGCTGTTCTTTCCTTTTCTGTTTTTGTTTCCTTTACTTCACTTCCTTTCATAATCTCAATGGACCTTAACATTGCATACATGAATGTGTGAAATAAAGCAGCAGCTTGCTGAAGGGCCATGAACACATTGTCAGTATGTGCATCAGCTGACTGGCTGAAAGTCTGTGGTATATATATCACTCCAAATAGTGCTAAGTTTCACTCATTTCACAAATCCAGTTGTATTTGTGGTATTACAATGGCTGTCCTTTGCCTCTCTCTTGCAGTATAATGAAGGCAAGTGCCACCAAGGTCCAGTCAGAAGTGTCCTTTCATGAATCCGACGTAGGTTCTGCTGCTTCCTATCTTCTGAGATCCCAGTCTGAAGTCTGGTTATGGGCTGTCCAGATTAATCTTCTCAGACATACCATGAAGGAAATCCCAAAAATTTACTCAACGTACAAATTCCAGGTTAGAAATCCAGAGCAAAACAGACTTTTTGGTAGAATTTCTTCTTTAAAATGGAACATCCTATTGCTGGCGTTTTTTTTAAGCTGAATCTCTTAAAACTAAAATCTATTCCCTTTGTATTCAGGATGGATAAATTACTCAAAGGATTTTTTTCTGTAAAATTTCAATGCCCTTTTTCCTGAGTGCAATTAAAGTGATGATTAACAAATGCAGCAATATGGATAAGCAAATGTATAATTCATATGAACGTACCTGGTCAGAGCTAGGGATTTCTTTTTCTTTCATTCTTTATAAATGGAACAGAGATTTTATCTTCTTAAGCCTTCTTGCTCTTCCTTATTTCACAAATGAAACACTTAATTTAAATAATATCAAAATGACATAATAAGTTTTGAAAACTTTCATTTTATATTTTTGGCTGAAACTACTCTTTGAATATTTTATCTTTTTTCTTTCTAAACACCATTTACCACCACTTGGTAAAATTTACCCAGCTGTATAGCTTAGCGTTGTGTTGCTTTGTAAAGTATGTAAAATGCTCTGAAGCTATAAAATGTAACATGAGATCTCATTGTTATTCCTTTGTTTTGATTTCAGGTCATTTCCCATTGACTTCCACTGACTTTGAGTAGGAATCCAGCTTTTCCAGCTGTAAATGTTCTGCGAAAGCAAAAGAGTGAGTAATAAGAATAAGCAGTTTTTGACAGTCTGCACAGGCATTCCTAGGCCTACAGAAAAATAAGTAATAATAATCACAACCTTTTTTTGGCTGTGCATAAGACCCAAATAACCCTCTCTCCTCTCTGTTTGAGAAGCATAGCTCTTCTAGATTTATCCTAAATTGGAGTGCATATTAATTATACTGGTTAGTAGCAAGAAACCTTTTTCTCCAGGCACATTAAATCTGTATCTGGTATGTACTTTAGTGATGGTTAAGGATGCTTGTTGTAATTACATCATCTCATTCTGAGATCAGTCAGAAGTATTCTGGGTTTCAAGGCTAAAGCATGCAGGAGTGCCTAATATCTCTAAAAGTAAAAAAAGGGGAGGGTGAAAAGACTGCCTTATAATGTTATATTTTCTGTGTGTATCTATTAAAGTGGATTCTTTTATGGAAGATTTTCTATGTAAATACTGCTTTAACTATCTACCGGAAACACACATATATATTCTCCATATTTACAGAAAGGTACAGACATTTTCTCAGTCAACAAAGCAAAATCTCTGCTATGAATAACTTTCAATATTCATTACTGGGCATGGGTTTGGGCAATTTAGCAGAAGCTCAGTGTTACAGTAAGCCATTTTCATATATCTTTTGTATCCTTCTTGTTCATGTTATGTAGCTGGGAAAGCAGGTTCTCCTCTCCAGAAATAGTCTGCTTGTTTGAGTGAAAGAGAGCATTGCAAATGTACTGAAAGCAAAACTGGAAAAATAGGTATTGGCCCAAACCTAGATCACAGAACTTCAGAGCTACAATCATATAAATAGGCTTATATGGCACTTTACATTCCAAGGTAAAATCAAGAGAACAAAAGTATTGTATACATTTACATTTTAAATTGTGTAATCATGTTATTATCTGAAACTAATACCAGGCTGTTAAAATTTAGATAAAGTGTCCTGCAATGCATACAAAATGTTCATTTGTTGAAGGCCATTAAGTTAATTTCCTGGGAACAAGATTAAATGCAAGGCATTTACATAATCATTAGTTGTGAGGTGTAGAATAGATAATTAAATATTCCACCACATTAATTTATATTTAATTAACTGTGCTTCCATGATCCTTCTGCCTGAATATTAATATTGTGTAAATAAACAATTAGGATGCATGCTCACTTCGCAAAAGCTTTATTGTAAAAACTGTGATCAAAGAAATTCTATGAAATCTACTTAAATTAATAAACACTTAAAGGTTTTGTAAAGTAGAGTTGTCAATCTTGAAAGTTTTGCTAAATATCTCCAAGTACTCTGATTTTTAACACTTTAATTCTTCAAGTATTCAGTGTGGTGGAGTTGTCATAATGAACTTTTAATTATAGTATTTCCTATTCTGCATTTCACAAGCTCTTATTTATATTGGTTAACATACATAAAAGCTAGTAAAGCACGCAGGAAGAACTTTGCATTAAGTTTGGAAAAGACAGTAAAGCCACAGGGAATGAATCAACATTATATTTTCTGGTAAAGGAATACAGTTTCAGAGCTCCTGTTTATACATTAAAGGGATATAATTTGAAAGCACTCAGGCCATACCTGACAACACCAGAAAAAACTTTTTTTTCCCTTTCCTTTGAAAAACTGTGTTCTCACCAGAAGCATTTTCAGCTATATTAATAGATGAACAACATACAAAAGTCTGAACTGAAATTCAGAGCATGTTTTGTTTCATGTAAATATAAGTTATTCATGGCTATTGACCTATAAAGACTCATTTGAAACTGTCTTCTGGTTTAGTAGAAATACCTCTAGGAATTACCTGTACTCTAATATAGCACTTATAGATGTGTACAGTGGTATTTTGACAAATGGAAAAGAAGTATCATAGTTGGAAGGCAGAGGCATTGCCCTCTATGTCAAGAAATGGATAGAGTGTGAAGATCTGTTTCTGAAAACTAGCCATGAGCAGGTTGAAAGCCTATGGGTAAGAATTAGAGACTGAGGCAACAAAGGGAGCCTTGTGATTTGTGTCTACTACAGGCTGCCCGATCAAGGGGAACCTACTGTAGGGCTTCTACAGGTATGTCAACCAGAAAAGGAAGGTCAAAGAAACACACACATACACGGGGCTCTGAGCAACCTGATGTAGTTGAAAATGTCCCTGCCCGTTGCAAGGGAGGTTGGACTATATACCTTTAAAAGTCCCTTCCAATCCAAACTGCTCTATGATTCTAATAGTAACTAGTCATGCCTTCCTGCCTCCACTTTTGAAACAGATCTAATGATTACAGGATACATAGCATCAGCTTGTGTGGACACACAAAAATGTCTGAACCAAGTTATTTCAAACCACGTATTTGCTAGAAGTGACTGACCCCAGGGGTATGGTAGGATGTGTGGTTAGGAGTGAAAAGGAACAAGACCACCTCTTGAGACAGCTGCCTGCATTAGAACATTTCCAACACACTGTGAAACTGCACCCCAATCAATATATTTTTCTCTCTCTGTGTGATGGGAATTCCATGTTTTCTTCTTTGTGGTTTATTTCTAAAACAAGAAGGCTCATTCAATAACAAATCATGCTAACCCTGCTTTGAAGGCAGTGGTTTTCCAAGTAAATGCAAATGATATTTAAATATTCTGTCTTTCAGATTTTCATTAGTAACTTTGGGGTTTGTTATTACAATTTTATAAGATGCAGATGGCACTATTTTTCTTCCCAGATTAATTTTAAAAGTTGTTTGGAGTAGACTATTACTCAGAATAAAAGTTGGAAGGTTTGATAAAAATTTGTAATATTAAACAGAAGTGTACTGCGTAACACAAGACAGTAAATTGCATTGGTTATGAAGACTGGTAACATAGTAAAACGGTGTTTTCTGTATGTCAGGAGAAAGACAGAAGAAACATGCAGGGAGTCTTGAAGGCTGAGTATTGCCACTTGAGGTTTTAAACAATGTACTCCCTGAAAACACCAAGCTGAGGTGATTCATGGATGTTAGACAATCTTCCTCCTTTTTGCAGTAGCACGAATAGGGTCACAAAGGTCAGGAGGAAAAAGAATAAAGAATATCTCCAAATAAATTGAAAGTAGGCAGCAGGCATAGAACAGGCGAAGGCTGTGGTAGAAATGGAGAACATCAATTAGTAAAGGCACACCACAACATGCATGCTGCTGGCTAGTGGAAATAAAAGTTAGGAAACAAGAAACAGTAGAAACTGGTTAAAACAAAGAAGGATAAGGCTGTTTTTCTAACCGCCCATAAAAATAAATTTAAACAAAGTGTAGTCAATATAAAGTGTTGATAAATAAAACTAGAAAACCAGAAAAAAACAATTAAAAAGCTAGGCTCAGAGCTGATATGAAGGTGCCCAGGCAGTTACTGTCTGACTTTCCTGCCTAGTGGGAGGGAATTAATAGTAACCAATGGCCAGAATACCAGTATCTCATCAAATATGTGTAGGATTACCAGAGTGCTGTCATAATCCTAATTGATTTCAGTGGGTTCCTGCAAAAGTAATGTAGTGTAATCTGAGAACATACCTTTTGAGTAGGATAATTTTATTTTAATATAAATGAATACTCCCATTTCTAACTTTGTTGTACTTGTTCCAGAAAGTAACTGTTACTCATGTAGAGACTCATTGTCAAAGCAGGGTGGGGAAAAGCTTTTTTTAAGTTTTTTTAATTCTTGATAACTGAATGGACACAAGCCTATGGAATTAATAGTGAGAACAGCACAGGTCCAGAGTCAGGAAAGAATGTTAAATGAAGAAGTCTTTGTCTAGAAAAAGGAAGGTTTTGAGTACGATCTTGTTAGCTGTGCTCTTCGGAGTATATAAAAATGGACAGTGCCTTAGGATCAGAATTCCTAAACTCTAATTCCATCACTACTACAGTTTCATTAGCTGTGACAGTTTGGCAGACTGATTATAAGGTCAGAAGCACTGAAAATTACTAGATCTTCGTTAACGTCTGAAGAGGCTGTAATATTTGTGGGAATTTCTTACCGTGAGTGATTAGTGATGCATCAGTTGAGTCTTAATCCACCTCTAACAACAGAGGATTCTATAGCCTTACCCAAGAACAATGCTATGAGGCTTATGATTTGTTATAGTCTCGTGCAATACCAACTAATAGAAACTGCTAATGCGAAGTAATGCCTGTGGAATCTCATCTAGAAGAAGCTTTTAATGCAAAGTATTAAACTGTATAATGAGAGAACTAAAGATTAACAATTTCTCTGTTATATACTATATTATAAAAATTGGTGTTCATTAGAGTCCTCTTTCATGAACATTTTTTGCATAGGATGTTTTGTTTCACTGCTATGGCTGGCTACTGCTGGCTACTATCATCTAGTTTTCTATGTCTTTTAAACTTATGACTATATATTACTACTTCTGAAAATGTACCATATTCTTGGTAGTTACCGATGCTCTGAGTCTCGTAATGCAATTATCTTGAGACAAGATCATCCTGTGGTAAGATTATCCCCTAAAAAGATTATCTCCTGACACAGTCATCCTCTGACAAGATTATCTGTAGAGATGATGTTGATCATTAGCTAGGGATGTGGAAGACTGGTCTAGAAAATGTGAAAGTGCAAACTAGACCAAGCACTTAGTTGAACCTCAACTCTGTGAAGTGAGATTCACATGAAAGAATGGAGTATGTTAAATTGTTCGTATCTGTATGATGCTTCAGACCGACTTTCAAATGGGATTTGATGAGGAAAAGCATGAGCAATTTTTGTTGGAAATCTTAGAACTGGACATGTCTAGTTTAATTGATCAATCTAGCATTCATTGCAGCATCTAGTTAAAGAAATGTTTCTACTTTCACTGAAATAGATTGAAAACTGTTGTATTCATTTCACGGCAAGGATGGATACTACTTAGCTTAAAAGGCACATGGAACCTCAAATAATAGATTGTTTATTTTTTTCTGAAAATTGCTATTCACCAGAGACATTTTCTAGTTGCAAAAACAATGCCATACTTATCGTTTTCTCTTAAAGATGGGAAACAATCAATGATGTGAACTTCTTTGTACGTTTGCTTACCAAATGCATTGATTCTTGATACTACACGAAGAATACTAACATGAGAATCCTAATACAGGATCCTCATACACTGAGTAAAGAAAAAAGGATTTTACTGTTTCCAAGGAAAGAAAACGTAAAAACATACTGGTTTATCATCAGTTCTTGAAGCCTCTGCAAGGTTGAAGTAAATAATGTTATTGCTGCCAAGAAACTGTAAGCTTTAGATGAAAGTTAATGTGTTGGAGAGAGTCCCAGTATGAAATGATCAAAGGGACATAGGTCTGGAGGTTTTAGCTATGCTGATGAGTTGAAGCATAAGAAGTTATAAAGCCAAACTTTGAGCTGACCTTACGTACTCACAGGCAACACTTGTGTAAACAAATACCATATTTTTTTCATGAGAATTAAATGCATTTTTTGGAGGTTTTTCAATTAACCTAAATGTGGATGTGGCACTTGGAGGTATTAAAGGGCTATAAAACTGAATATGGTTTTGATTCCATCTACCAAAGTCCCTCAAGTTTGTAATCTGTTGCTTGTAATATGCACATAGAAAACTCCTTCCTTCTTTAGGGAAAGAATCCTCCACTCTTATTGGCAATCTTCAGAGTGCCAAATCATCGGAAAAAGAAGAAATCATTCTTTGACTTTAAGAGTTAGGAAGGATGTTGGAATGTGTGGGGAGTGGAGTGTTTATTTTTACCCTTTCTTTCTATATCAAACTATAAACACAGATCATCTTGGTCAGCCAGCTTTGCAATAGCCAAGAGAAAGGCTTAGAGATACCCTTGAGCAATGGCATATCAACTGCCTGCTAAATCACAGAGCCATCATATACGTGACAAATTTTCTCTCACTCTACAGTCTTCTCAAAAGAACTCTGTGGTTAAAAGAACAAAAAGCATGAAATAGTCTTGAAACAACTCCAGCGGGTAAGCCTGCTAGCTAGGATTGACCTACAGCTTTTGCACAGGGAAGAGCACAGCGCTTTCAATAATTCTGTTTACAGTGTTCTTAGTCTGCCATCCTTCATTTTTTATTACATTCCTCATTTAAATTAAAAAATGATAAAAATGAAATATTTTAAGTAATCTATAGACATTAAATATTTCTTGATCACTCAGCCTTCTCTGAAAAAGACTCAGGAAAATCATCACAATAAGAATGTATTCCCCTTTTGTTCCAAGATGAGCTTGTGTCTCTGCATTAATTTCTTTTCTTCTATTCCACAGATAATTAATAGAAGATACTGGGAAGTACTTAACTTTACTTCAACCTATTTGAAGTTTATTACCCCTGTGACTCATACATCACAACCACCAAAAATGGATAAATTGTAAAATCTACAATACTAAATCTTCACTTCAAGGACTACTACTCCCAAATCTCCTAGCAGTACATTTTTAGACTGCCCTTTCTAATAACTTAGTTTCCCACTGAGTAAAAAGCTTTTAGTATGTTGAAAATGGAGCAGTGTTATTCTTAGCTATTTGATTCTCAAACTTCCAGTTCTGCTATGGTTCAAGTGGCAGCTCCTTCATATACTCATTCAGCAAACCATTTTTATGACATTAATATAAAACATTTCTTTGTGACATGTAGTAATTTCATCAAACTGTCATTTGATTGATGTGATTAAAATTTATTTGACTACATCTAAATTCCTATATATCTTAAACACTGAACACGACATTTTGAAAATGGCAGAGAATTCAGAAGGCTCAATCACTTTGCTACTTCTTTAAGTTAATAAGATTGGTAATATTTTCCTATATTGTATGAATGCTTGTAATACCCACATGCAATTTAGTTGTTTGAGATTGAAGACAAAATAACATGGCATTTTCCATGAAGTTTGAAGATAGTTAACTATCTGTCAGAAATTACTGACTTTATTTTTAGAAATAGAAATAAGACTGAATTTTAAAATGAAAAACAAAGAATGAAGATAATTTTGAATGAAGAAAAATTTATTCGTAGAACAAGATGAGAGAAACATTGAATGTGAGAAACCAAAGGGAGCTTTAGCAATGTCTAAGGGAAATTTAAATTCCAAAGTAGACACAAGATTAACTGGTACATAGCACACTTTTCATCTGTTCGTTGATTTTGAGGCCTGAAGAGATGACAGAGATCTTTAGTTCAATCTCAAATCAGTATTTCCTACGTGACATTTGCAAATTCCCCAGTTTGATGGGGAAAATGTACCTGTTAGAAAAAAATGCTTGGAAGCTCTAAGTAGATACTCAACCAAACAAAGATTTTATGCTAGATCTATGATATGAAATATCTAAGTTTACCGCCCTAATTTTAGCAGAGAATGTAAATGACAGTAACTCTGGTCATCTTTGAGTTACGCAGTTTGTTTCACAAGAGGAATTTTGAGCAAATATAGGAAAATAAATATCCAGTATCCTAGAATAAATTGAAACAGGCATTCAGAACTAATGACTCTTGGGGCTAGCTCACTATTAACAAAATAACTTGTGAACAAATGTGGCATCACTATGAAATGGCAAAAAAAAGTGCCTTTTAACAGTGCTTTCCCACTAACTTTTTGCACTTTCTCTGTAACATTTACATTTACATCACTTTTATCTGAAATGATTTATTCCTTTGAGGTAAAGAGTGAGATTAAAAACATACTATTGTACAATACCCACAAGTTCCTTCTGGACTCGGTTCCACTTATTCTAGAATTAGATATGCATTTACAGTCTTTGTCCTACACAGCTATGTCTCCCACTCAGTAAAACGAGAAATCCCTTAAGAAACTGTTTGTATTCGAAAGCTTAAAAACATCTCCTTTTTCATTGTGTGAAGATTCTTAAGGGAATTGAAAAGAAAAGGGTAGTGGCAACAGAAGATATTGAAAAGAGCTCTGGTGTTCTGAATCACATTTTATTATTTTAGACCATATTTTATAGTATATGGAGAATTCAGGTTATGAGGTCTTCATTAACCTCCCCCTTCTTTCAATAATGCACAATGTATTTAAAATTATTTACAGGATGATGATTCTTTTGAGATTATATTAGCCCAAAGCCAGGTGTCTTTAAAGCAAATAATTAAATAAATAAATGAAAGGGGAAGGATTCTGCACAAAATTAGTTCGTCATTTGTCCCTAATGTTTTTACTCAGAAAATTAAGTGTATTGTTCTTCCCCTCCTTTTGCTTCATTGCAATTACCATTCCAATTCTGTTCTTACTCAAACAGCCTACCAGAAAAAGAGCAACCAAGGCGTGACTGTTGTCCCAAAGGAACATAAGTTTGTGAAAACAGTTTATGTCAAGATTTTACTTTTATAAATGTTGAGCCCTACCTTGCTGTACTAGTACTTTTGAGTGGTTTTACTCCTGGATCAAAGTACTGCTCAACAGGAACAAATGTCCAGGGACTGTTTATATAAAGATCAAAGATAAACATAACCAGGGCAAATTTATCAAGTGTAATTGCGCCAGGGTCCACAGCTTCCTCAGGTCCAGGAGGCAGATTCTGAAGATGAGGAAAGGCAGCCTCAGCACTTGTGGTCCTGTGTCGCATTGCTTGCTCCAGCAGCAGTTGCCAGCTCTGCTATGCTGTGACATGGAAACACAAGGGAAAGCAGGAATCTCAGCAGTATTTCTCTCCTTTAATGCCAGCCCGCTAACTTGTTTGCACATAATCCCAGTATTTCCAGTATATTGCCGATTTTATATACTGAAAACAGAGTCTACATTCCAGGTATTTTTAAAAATCATTCTCTTCGTATACATGCAGCAGGTTTTTTATGCCAAAAGGCCTTTCCTTTGAATTTTCATTGCATTTTTCCTTTGCTAAATTATTGCCAGTCTTCCACTGCTAGGGTTTATTTTTGAGAAAAGAGGAATTTCCCTTTGAGTTAAAAATGTGACATCCACTAAGAAGCAGTTCTTATTGCATGCAGCTGCAGGCAGAGGAGAATTTATTTGGAACCCACTTGGAAGTGTGTGATCCAAGCACAGAGCAGTGGCAGAAACAGGGAGAGCCTGAAGTTCCACTGGACTCTGGGAAGAACCTCAGTCCTGGGCTATGAATATTAATGCCAATAATTCTGGAAGGAAGGCATACTGTCAAACAGGAAACATGGTCTTTTTAATCAGAAATAACATGCAGGTCATTTATTCCCCAAGATTTTTTTTAATTATTTTTCTTAAATTTGAATATTTCTGTACATTTCTTAAATTTGAATGTTTTATATCAGAGGACACAAAATCAATGTTTTCGCTCGCAACTGGTTATTTTTTTATTGTCAACCATTCTCTAGCATTTTTCCCCTTTCTAACAGTTTTCCCCTTTAAAAGTCATCTCCAGTAGGCAGATAAACTGTCTAAAAAAAAATCACTTTTGTCAATCACCATGCCTAGTTTCCAGAGAATCTTCCTCATGTGACACTATTCTCATACTAAGAGTTGAAAATATAAATTTTGGTGGGAAAAGGGATTCTTTCCCTGAAGTTAAAGGAAAAAAAATATTTTCAATAGTTGAAGCTGATACTTGATTCTTCTCACAGTGCTGAGTGTTTCAGCCAGATGAGGAAACAAGGTACAGGGTCAACAAGAAGATCATTTTACCTCTAGGCTTTCCAAGGAACAAAGAGTTCCCGTGTTTCCACTGACCTGTGTTCTCAGAGCATTTTCTCTGGGATGAAATGGCATTATAGTGATGAGACATTCACAGGTTTTATAATTCAGTCTGGGACCCAGAGAAATGAGAAAGCATAAATAGAAACAAAAAAGGGTTAGCTTATTTTGTTGTTTTCCACATCAAACTGTTACTCCACATTAATTTGTGGAGCTAAGAGGCAACAGAAGTGTTATTATTAAAAATAAAAATAAAAAAAAAACCCAACACCAAGAACCTGTGATTTATTATTCTCTGTGAACACAGGTATGACATTCTTTTTTAAAAAAAGATACAAAACTACTTTCTGGAAATAGAAAGTTTTGTAAATAAAGCATAGGGATATTTGATTTATGCCAAAAGGCATATTTGATACCTCTACCATCCATTTTAAAAGAAGGTAAGTGTGTGTTTGAGAGCAGGTCATGATTTATGGGAAGTGACCAAAAATCTGTTCTTATTCCAGGGAAAGCTTTAAGGCAGGTAATGGGAACATGTACAGGTATCTCAGGTAGTCACCTATTCTTGTAGATCCAGCTCATCTTTAAACTAACTTGAATACATTCAAGCTTGAATTCATAGTCTGAGAAACTGGAATCAATTAAACTTGAATTCATTTGATAGCTAAGATGGGAAGCATGACTAGAGAAGGGTGTGTACCACATGCAGAAGTGATATCTGTATTTGCAGTCAGTCATTGCCATGCACTGTAGTTGCCAGCATAACACACACAAAGAGCCTGAAGGTCACCTAAGGTTAATACCTTCATAGCATGGTAATAGCTCAGCAATGATAATAAACATAGTGTTGGTATGAAGTCGATTTTAAACCTTGCAAAATTTATGTGAAAATTCAAGCATGTTCCTGTTCTGCATGGAGATAAAACCCAGGTCTTTTTAAAGAGTTAATTAGAAATACAATTAAAAGGATTCAGATATTCTAGAGTTAAGGATATTCGCAGGAAACACATAAGACCCAGATTCAAGACTTTACAATTCCCTGTATTGAGCAAGAATTTACAACCTTGTCTGTATTCTTCTTCATTTTCCTAATTCCCAGGCTACTAGGAAGTGTTTTTTCCTGACATTTCAATCTGTAATGGCATCTGTTGTCTCAAGGAAGTTAAGATGTATGGAAAAAACAAGAGAGATGCAACTCTCCAACTTTATCTGAGAAAATTCCCTTTATCTGAGAAAAATCTGAAAAAAAACAGACCTAACAGTCAAGTTGAAACTTTTAACAGTCCCTCTTACCCTTGCAAACTAGAAACATTGTAGCAGAGGTTTCAAGTCTTTTTAAATGGTCTGTAGCTGTAGACCCCATTTGGTGAAAAGAGAAAGGAACACAGTAGAAATCAGAGCAGTATTAACGAAGCGCTTCCTTTCCTCACCCAACTGTGATAGAGGAGTCAGTTAAAACCAGGTGTTACACAAGATTGTGGCCTACTTAGAACAGCAACAATGGGTGGTTATGGGTTGTAACTTTGCAGTGTTGAACCTGTGATAGAAGAATGTTAAGTAGAAAAAGTACATACAGAGACATTAGAAGATAATTTAAGGAAGCAGTGGAGGGTAGACAGGGACACTATGCCATGCCATGCTAGTCTTTGCTATTTAACTCTCTTTGTGGCAGGAGATGGGTATGAGTTTCCTGGTTTTCTGTCTTCAGTGTAATATGAAGTGATGGTCCTGGAGGCAAAAACCTAAGAACTAATGAACTCCAGAACTGGGAAAAGCCTAAAGCTGGGTATAAGCTTTAGGAGAGAGAGTTGGAGTTTTCTGTTAGCCTGAGAGCAGTGAGCCTTTCTGTCAGACAGAAGAGGTCATGGGTGAGAAATTCTCAATCAGATCAGACCTGATTATAAGCGGTATGATAGAAACTGAATTTCTACTGACGTACACAACATAGACTCTTAAAGACAAACCAGACTCACAAGGCAACAGCCAACAAAAACCTCATTTGTGCTGGCTTTTTATTACTAAGTCTACTGTTTTAATCCTCTCTGTGTACAAAGGGAGTACAGTACAAGTTATAAGTGAAGCGTGGTACTTATACCTTCCTAAATGTGACTTTTTTTAAATATTACTTTTGTAAACTGAAGATGTATGCATTGAATTAGTGGAATATATAGGTATTCATATTCTGTGTTGCTATTATTTCACCAGTCTCCCTGTGCAGGTGAAATTTACTTCTGTACTTTCACTATAAAGCATAATTGCATTCTGTGCTTAGCTCTGGCTGAGTTTAAGAACAAACATGATTTGTTTGTAATCACAGATGCTTCTGAGATTGAATGGTGAATCAGCCCTTGATTTTTCAGGAATGTTTGAAGTGTGTATTTGTATGTTACTGATAAAGGAATGTAGGAAGAAAGAAACTCCAAAATTAAGTCTAGTCCTTTCTACCACCAATAATCATATACTTTACATGTACAACTAGCAAAACAGTTTAAGATGTTATATCCTTTTTTTTACTACTTCTGCGCCAGGTTGGCATCCATCCAGAACTACGTTTGATATACAAAATCCCTTGTCTGTGCTGATTGTTGTTTAGATTTGAATCAGTAATCAAGCACTTTAAATCAGTCCCTTTAGCCACATGATCCCCTTTAAAATCAGCTTTAGTATGTTTGTGTCCATATTCCTTGACTTCTTAGTAATGCTATAGGATGAAATGGTGCTGAGGATTCCTCTTCATAGAGCATGAGAGAGACAATTCTTTTTATTGGTTTAGTTCTTAATACTGTTTGAAATTCTTGTGGAAAAAAGCTTAATATTAAAGTTAGAAATTCAAGCATGTGCTTTACAACTGTCACATGCTTCTTGTGAACACGTATTGTAAATTGGAAAGGTAGTGGCTGGATTTAGAAATTTTGAAGAATTTTTTTGGGGAGAAAAAAAACTATGGAAGGAGAAAAAATTAATGTAAAGGACAAGAAAGATCTATTGGTTTTGAGGAAAAGATCATTATTAAAATCCACAAATTAGAAAAAGGATTTTATTGCTTGCATATATAACACATAGTGGATCCTGTCCTAGGTATAACTCTAGCACTAAGAAACCTACTGTTAGGTAGAAAATTCCTTTTTATGAGCATGAAGGGGAAAAAAAAAGGCAAGAATATTCTTTCATGCGCTTCAGACTTCTTTTTGAAGGTATGTCCCAGATAATACAAAATAAACTGATATGGCCTGAGCTGGAAACCTAACATTTGGATTTGGATCCAAATCTGAATTTTTCAAAGTATCTATCTGAACTGAACTTTTACTTTGTGAATAATACCCAGCAAATGCTGAACTAAAGGAGGAGGGAGGGAAAGAGAAGGATTTTGCCTTTTCTAGGAAGGAAGGAAGCGTTTGGAGCTCTTTCTTTCTGTGTTACTTATTCAAGTAAAAAATTGTTGAGGTAGTGATGTGGGGTCTTTTTATATTATGCTATACATCTGTGTATTATGTTTTACTACTATTAGTTTTAAAGGTGCTACATTAGCTTAACAAAAACAGCCACAAATAGCAACCCCACCCAAATGTAGATCTCCTTAAGAAATAAACATGTTATAAGGAAAGAATTATGAGAGATATATGATAGTGAATGGCATTTCTGAGGGCAAGACAACTATGACCTTATTATTAATTGAAGGCATTTATTTTCATTTTTTACTTAGCCTTTCAATTAAGATTCAGATTTTGTTGAAAACCTAATGGTCTGAGGCAGCTGCTAATTTAAAAGTGTGCATGGTTCAACTATTAACTTTAGGAAATTTTGGCAGACACATTTTTATAAATGGAAAAAATGCAGGATGGCTTTATTACTTGGGAGAAAACATATAATAGTTTCCCGTGGCAGAATTCAAAGCTATCTACCTCAGGGTCCAGTTTCATGGTCTGCTTAAGCTGGTCTGGCTGGAGGGCTGTTACTGAAAAGAGCAATCCTGATTTCCTGGCCACTCTGCCTCCCTCCTCCTGTATTTCCCAGAGCCTGTGTGAAAACTAACCCCTTGTTGGGGTAGGAAGGGGTTCTTAAGCCACAGCCCCCGCAGGAATTAGGGCTGACCTACCAATGATAGGGCACGTGATGAGACAGTCTTCATTCTCGTCGTTCCACTGATACAGGAACTCTCTATATGAGTAAGAGTAACTTGCACAAATACCTTGTAAAAGAAGCTGTTTGTAGAATATTGAAGGCCATATTATTAGTGTCCTCTGTATAGTATGAAGTTAGACCTTTACTCAGCTGATCTGTTTCCTTTCAGTAAATTATCCAAAGGGTTCCATGTGTGGAAGTATCTGTTCCTAATAAAGGGCAGCAGGAGATATTTCCATCCTACTTTGATCATAATTTCCACAGCTGGGATCTGAATCTCCCGGCTTTCTCTTTGTGCAGTCATTGATGCTCATGCAAACTGAGTTGAAGTCATTATGAAATCAGTGTGACAGTGCTTTGTATGTCAGTGCTTCCCATCCAGCTGGCACAGAGGTAAATGGCTACATTGCTTTAGAGGCTGAATATCAGGAGAGAATACCAGCCCTTTAGCCAACACGTCTCGACAAAAGACATCATTTTTCTTTTGGGAGCAACACCTTTCATCCAGAATAACTCTGGGTTTTACATATCAATTAGTGTTAATGCAAAAGAAAATATACTTAAATATTTTCAAAGTATTTGTTATTGTAATCAGCATTAAGATTTTTAATACACTGACCTTTATTTCAGATTGTATTAATTCAATATTTCCTTAGCCATATTTAATTATTCCCTATTCTAGTATATGGTTTTTCTCAGCTTAAGAGCATCTCAGACAATGATAATTCTCTTTAATGTAAGAGGCTCACTCTTGGTTTCTGTCACTGGAACTGAAAGGAGATGTGGGCTTTCTTGGTGCTGTTCTATTTGACCAGTAGTTTTCTCAATGATGTCTAGCCAGAGTTCAAACTCTGATGCTCTTTTGACAGAATGTTGATAGTGTTGAAGAGGATTCATTGTGTCTGAGCGACTGCAGTTAGTAAGTTGTTGTTTCTATAGAGAGAATGTAAATTGTAACAGAAAGAAAAAAAAAATCTCCCTGTTGTGTTTTAAAAAGATAACACCAAAATGATGATAATGATTTAGTTTTGGTCAGAGGACCACAGCATGATACTGTCTGAAGATGAAAAACTGATTCTTGTAGAGCAACATCAGCATACTAAAATCTCAAATACAGTATTGCTGTGTTTTTTGATTAATATTAGAAGACAATGAATTTGTATCTATATTTATGCAGTGTTCCCATTGAAGTGTTTTACTGCTTGAACAAAATATCAGTATCAAGAATTCAGAAGTAAGCTCGAGAAAGTAAATGTTTGTCTGCCTTTTGAGTGCAGTCAGAAATCTTGTGCCTTCCCTTAATATTTGCTGATTATGGCAAAGATTTTTTCTGTAATCTGCTTATGGTATTTTTTGCTATGCATATTCTCCATGTGGAATCCCAGGACTGTGATGGCATACATATTACATTAATAGATAACAAACATAGTGAATAACAGGGAGAGGTTTTGCTGTTGAAACTTTTTCAGTGTCATTTCTGAAGGAAATATAAATCACCTACCTCTTCTACAGTACCTTTAGATACTACCAAAACCAAGGTTTGCAGAATATATGCGCTATGTAACAGAAACTATTTTGCTGTATCCTAACTATTTTAACTTGCTTTATAGCCCCGTTTCCTTCTCCCAAAGTTTAAGCCCAGCTACCATTTTCAATTTAGCTTCATGTGCACTGTAGCAATGCAAACTCTTGTTTTGTATTTCATAAAAGTAGATCAGGGAATGCAATACTGTTCCTTTGGCAACAATTAAGAGAAAATGAAAAAACAGTGTTTTCATCCAGTGAAGCTGCCTACACCAAAAGTGACAGCTCGGTTGTAATGTAGGCCTCTAGCTTATAAACATGTAGGCAGGTAAGACATTTAACATATCTGAGTACTCCCTTTGAACTAAATCAGATTATTCACTTGTGTAAAATTGCTCAACTGCCTAAATGTCTGCAGGATCAGGGCCTTAGATTGCAAATATAAATGCCAAAGTAATTTCCCTCTTGCTGTGCAGTTTAGCCCCACTCTCCCATTCAGTGCAATTGAAGTAGTGGATGGGCCGTTTTCAACTCCTATGTTCTATTATCAAAGGCTATAGTGGGAGTATAGGGGTACATAAACACATTTTTAAATTTTAAAACATAGGAGTTGAAAACATTTCTATAGCGAGTAAAATCATAGTGTTTAAAAAAAAATTGAAAATTGCCATCCAAAGATGAAGGAAAGACTGGGGATCAGAGAGGTCCTGGTCATTAAATTCCTGCACAATTCTAAATGACAGGATTTTTAAAGAGGCAGCATCATGTAGTCTCGTATCATATTTAAGTTTGTTGGCAAAAATGTTTTTGAACACAAAGATTTCTGTTAAATTAATAAAAGAAAAGGAAATAGCCTTGCAAGCCAAATGAAATCCATATCTTTGTTAGCATCTCCTTGATAACTTTATAATATCAACCGGGTTTTCAGCTCTTAGGAGCTGATTGATAGTGCTTGTTAAGTCCTTGTTATCTTTCTGGGTATATCTTTTGACATTCTAAATATCATCTTGATAAGATTTGCTGGGCAATTGAATTCTGTATCTTTGAGACATTCACAGCGGTAACTTAGAAATTACCATGCTTTAGTTTTTAATTTTTTAGCTTTAATTTTTTTTTTTAAACGAGGAACCCAGAGGCTGCTCAGATAGATCTTCTGGCACATACACTGGTATGTGATCTGCCATGATTACTCTAAAGCAAGGTCTTCATCACAATGAAGATATCATCTCAGAAATGACATAAAGTTTACCACTGTAATTTCATCCTCCATTTTCTTTGTGTACCAATCAGTACCTAATCTTACGTCAGCCTTGGAAAATAAGATATTGAAAATAGAGAACATCTCCTTATGACCGTGTATTCTATAATCCTTTCAGGCTTAGTTCTTTTTGAAGTTGCATGCCTAAATATCTTTGATTCCTATTTAGAGGCTCTTTGACTCTTTTCTTATTAGAGTGAAATATACAGAAAAAAAAGAAGATATTATTTCATATTTTCACAAATACGGGCTTTTTAGAAGGACTGATGGGTGTTAATTCATTTCAGTTCTCTACTCTGCCTAAAATGGCTTTCAATGGATGCATAAATGTCCTAAATACACAAATCATCTTTTAACACTGTAGTGTAAAAAAGCCTGTCTGTCTACATTTAAGCTATTGAAGCTCATGGAGTAATCCTTCAATAAGCTCAGATTCAGAAAGATCACTGGGCTGAAACGCTGTACGGAGGGAGTATCAGGGGTGACTGTTAATCTTCAGTGTTAAATCTATGGATGCACCCTCACTGTGCGTCTCTGTTACGTAGATGAAAAACTGTGCTGAAATATGACCTTCAGCAAAACCTAAAGATGAGTCTGAAGGGTAGGAAGCAGCCTATGTCCATCCTGACAAGGACCCAAATTTGTATCTGACCATGTGGGTACCAGAACAGATGCCATGTATCCAGTCTGTTATCATGGCACCCTCCTAGAGGTGACAAGCCACCTTTGTGGCTCTCTCTGAAAGAGCCCAGACTTCAGCTGCCACAACAACAGATGGGACTGCAGACAAAGGGTCTCGATTGTGCTTTGAACAGTGTGGACACCAGCAGCTGAATTAAAAACCTTCTGTTGACAGAAATAAGGAGGTGCCATTCTGGGTCAGGGAGCTGCTCACAGGGTTACAAAGATGCAGTATGGGTTTCCAGGTGCACTAGGAGCTGAGTGCATGGAGTGCTGCTCAAGGACATTTGTCATGTAAAATGGATGCTTAAACAGAAGTGGAACTAAAATTTGAAGAGGTTAAAATCTTATAAACTGCCTAGTTTCCAAAAGCACAATAACCATGGTAAGAGCTAAGCACTGTACAACATAGTGCCTTCAGCGGTGAGCACCACCTCTTAGATGTTATGTGCATATTGGTAGCAGCCTGTGTATATATGCATGCATATCATAAGCATCTTCTTGTACCACCTCTGTTTCACAAGTCAAAAATTCAAGTGATTTATCTCAAATTTCATGTAATAGCAGGGAAAAAGGAATATACAGAGGTAGTCTGCTTTGCAGACCACAGCCCAGAGATTCTTTTCTGTCCCTTCCTCTCCTTGAGCCTGTCCCTTCTCAAAATGATTCACCTTGGGCAAGGGGTAGAGGAAGAGGGCAGAGGACACTCTGCTTTCAAAGACAGAGCATACTAAATCTGTAAATCAAGATAATAAGCTGCAAAAGCTCTTCTAGTTTCTTTCTTTTTTTTTTTTTTTAATGCATCCAGCATGATTAATTATCTTTTCAATTGTTTTTGAACCCTGGAAGTCGGTGTGAACAATTAGAATGGCATTTGTGCCTCTGCAGGCACTGAAGCACTTCTAAAATGCAAATCATCAATGAACTTAAATTATTTCATAGGATTTATGAAAAAAAGGCAAAGGTTGATTAAATGTTGAGTCTTGGGTGGTATTTAATTGGTAACCATTGGATTAGGAAATAGACTTACAATAGTTTGTACAGTAAAGATGGGATACTGGCTGTAAACAATGAATACTAATAAAATCAATGTGCACTTAGATGGGCAACAGCAGTCTGTTTAGAGGAAAAGGAAAAGATTATTTCACTGGTACAAAACTAAAAATGAAAAATGAATCTTTCTCTATAAGAAATAGGATTTCTTGCCTGCCCCTTTGCTGTGTAGTGTTCTCATGTAAAACTTTTATTATGTTTGTGCTAAATATAAAAAGGGTCACATTAGCCTCCTCAAAACTGAGGTGACGAAAGGTGTTCACTGCAGGGAAAACCACTGGGACAGCACTGTGCCCTCAGGTTATGGTTAAAAGTTTCTATACCTTTGGTGGCAGATCTGATTTAAGAGTTCACAGCTTGCTCCATGCTGCTGTGAGTAACTGTTTAGTTTGCCCTCAGTAGTCTTCATTTAAATCTTTGTGTAACTCTTCTCACAAATGAATCTAGGGGAAGAAAAAGAAAAGACTGAATTAAAGAAGCAAGAAAAAAGGACTACACAGAAAGCAGATTTCTCTGAAATGGGTTAATTTTAACCCAGGTGAGGATTGGGTTGGTTTTGTTTTTAACCACTCCAGTGATAAGTTCTAGCAGGGTTTGTGGGAGTGAGAAGAAAAGCACAGAGGAGCTGATTCTTGGCAACAACATGGTGATGTGGAGTCACAGTCTCAGATACCTCTGAAGAGCAAGTGAGCGTGCATTGTAGTGTCACCCTGATACACGTGACAGCGTGTTACTCCAGTTTGTCAGAGTTTCGGCTTGTGGCCAGAAGGCAAGTGAGTGGCCCTCCACTGTTTCTCAAATCTCATAGCTGCGTGGGTCCTTTTGCTGAAATCACAGCCTAATTAGTTCCAGAAAAGACTCATACTCTGTTTGTGCCTATTAAGCAAAATTCCAGCCTTGTGGAAGTTGACAGGAATGCCAGCCTTGCTGTTAATGGAATTGAATTTTCATCTGTTATGCTGGAAACATAGTGGAGGGCGAGTTAGAAGCAGTGTTGTGGGTAACAGAGGTGCTGCACACTGTCCAGGTGAGCATAGGAGAAGCTGCTTGGAATTTTTGAATAGTGAAGAGAGTAGACCTTGAGAGACAAGTGGGACATTTCAAGCTGTTGTCTCTTCATGTTGGAGAATCCTTTGGATTACACCTTTTCTAAAACATACAGGTTAATGCAGAGCCAGCAATTACCTCAAAAGTAATTGCATAATTGAGTAAATTATTAATAAAAGGGGAAAAGCTCTCTCTGTTGGGCATTTCTTTCTGGTGATCACAGCTCATGGGCTTATCATGGCTCGGTGTTAGAGTGAAAATAAGGAGGATCCAGCTATGGAAGCAGTGTTTAAAAAAGAGAATGGTGAAATGGTGGCAGAGAGGAGTAGAAGGAAGAAGGAATATGTAGGATTTCTCCGTAACAGTGATGTTTCCAGTCTTCTCCTAGATAATTCATTTTTCCATTACTGAAAATGGTTATTCTGACTGGAAGAATAACTACAGATGGTTCTTTTAAGAAGCTCAAAAATATGAAATGAGCAAGCTACACTTTAATAGAATGGAATCACTTCAAAGTATACATTCAAAGCCTGCTGGTGAATTTTTCGGGCGGCTGACTACACACGGCAAAACCCCCACATTTGTGGAGGTGTGGTTTAGCAGGCTGCTTCTCTGTACTCACTGATGTTTGTGTATTTGTCACTTCAAAGGTGATGAATTAGAAATATCAATCATCATTAAAATCAATAGGAGTTTGCTCTTGACCTTACTGAGGCCAGAATTTTAACCATTATCACTGATCTCTTTGTTCTTCTATTTTGTCATTTTGGTCTGCAGCTGTGAAACTTTTGCTAACTTATGTTTTGTCTCCTATGTAGAATTGTAATCAGTATAGGATTGGCTTCCAGGGGAGCTATTCTGTACTCACCATATTTTTATCAGGCTAAATTACCTTAATATGCTGACTTCACAGTACTTTGAGAAGTCCTGTCACTAAGGATTTTTCCCGGTATAGCAAATGTAGATTGCAAGATAATGTTGATACATCTTTTACCTGTCTTAGGATATAACTTTTATATGTGCATGTATGTTGTCGTCAGCAGATTTGATGGGGTCTCTATGTGATAAGATCAGTGTAAGCATTAAACAGGGATGTTGAAACGCACCATGTGTTTTAGAGCAGCAAGAATCCTGTGGACAAGTAACTATTTTCACAGAGCTGACTACAAATAAGCCTCAGGCACCCAAAACAGAAATGGCTGATTATTTTTTTAAAAAAGACCTTGTCTTTTTTTTTCAATGAAGTCAAGCTTTCACTGGGAAGGTGTTGGTTCTTCAGGGAAACCAGTCAAACAAAACCAAACAAAATGAAACCAAACTAAGCCAAATCCAAACAAAACAAAACAAAACAGAACAAATTACAATCTCTAGTTTTATTTCAGTGCAAGCAACTAAAAAAGAAAAACCAATACTGCCATGTCTTTAGAACACAAAATCCATTTCCCAAACAGGTCTATCCTCAAAGAACATTTTCTTTCAGTTCTTGTTTCTCCTGGTCTCTCCAAAGCCACATCCACTTGTAGTTTGGCTTTTGGCCAGGAGGAAATCCATTAATACAGCATATTGGAGATGGAAACATGATGCAGCAATTTGTTAATGGGAGAGTATATTTTCATTGTACGCAAGTAAAATCACTGATTATGTGCAGTGATAAAGATGCAGAGTCTGAAGGGTCTTTTAAGCCCTCTTTCTGTGTAGCGCTAAGTTCTTACTTCAGTAGGAACTGTAGTACCTCACAGTCTTTCCATATTAGCTCCTTAGTGAACCAATGCAATCAAATTTGAAATGGAAAATGAGAAAAGTAATTAATATTACCAATGGCATTTGTTTAAATGTTGCTTTTCAAAAGCACTTTAATTACAATATGCTTTTCATGTTGGTTGAGTTCATTTATATAGGGAATACAATCATTAATTATCATAATTAAGACACCTGAATTCAGCCTGACTGGCATTCCTTCCACCCTTAGTTGTATCGTTGTTTTATCTCTGACAGTTAGGTTTTCAATCAGATGTTATCTACTTTTTCCTAATCATTAAGAAATGCTTTACTAATTAGCACATGAAATTCATCCTACATCAGACTGAATTGAATCAAGGTCTATTATCTTGAACAGTAAGACACTTCAGAATTCACAGTAATAGGGCATGAATATGTGATACAGTTCATACACATTTCATGAACCTCCACATTACCGTTATTTTTTCAAGACTCTGCAATTAGTTATGCCATTTTCAGGTCACTTAATTCTCTCTCACTCTTTAACAGTCTGTTAGATTACAATGCTCTAAAATCACGCATTAACTCTTTCTATACTATACTTTGCTGAGAGGTTTCTGTTTTCCAATAAAGATGCATTTCCGAAATATTCCCTCATTTCCTGAGAAACAAGCTGGCATGTGCAAAACTCTTTCCTTGAGTATTGTTTCTTAGAAAGAGATGACACATTTTCAATTATTATGCCAGTTAATTTTAATTCTTTAAAATTAATAATGAGTAACTACACATAAAACAGAAGTTCTTGCCTTATCCCCAGGACGTACAGTAATTGTGCTGAAAATTTAACCATGCTTCTTGATTGATCTTCTACTGAAGATACTGTCATCAGAGATGGGATAGGCCTGACCAGCTTGGGACCAATCTAAACCTGATTAAAAGGTTTTAATCCTGTTTCTAGTAAACTGTCCTACATGGAAGGGAGGACACACCCTTACCCTTCTCTATTCTCTAAGGCACAGTTCTGTAGCGTGCCTTGATTAAGTAAAGGGCAGGATGTTGGTTTTTGTATGTACTTACTGCAAAACTGTCAGAGCAGATGGAGCTGTATGTTATGATGCCCAGGCTGTATTACTACACAGGGATATTAAAATGATTCTGTACAATATTAAAGATTTCTCATTTTTATTATAAACCTTACAGGGTTACAGTCTTTATACTCATATACTTGGCACAAATTTCAGACAGAATCTCTTGTATGTGGATTTATTTCATGAATTTCTGTAATCTTGCAAACATCTAGTCTTTAATGGTTCTAAAATGTGCAGATTTCTTATTTAGGCAAAATAAAAACACAGGAATTTTTTGATGACTAGAAAGTGAAATGATCCTGGATACTTAGACATTCTCACAGGCCTTATTTAGGTACAGAAACCATAGCAGCAAGTGGAAATCCTACTCTTGGCTGGACTTCCTGTGCAACGACCAAAGCACAATGGATTTAAGAGCCCATTGCCATTATAATGAGGGATCACAACAGACCTTTATTGGGTTGTTGTACTAAGTAATATCTAAATAGATCTTCCACAATCTTGTCACGCTATGAATGAGATGTGTTTGTGGATCCTGACAACTTTTTGAGGTGGAATTGCTAGAGTGGCTTTTAGCTAGTTCTATCTTTGATAGTCATATCCAGTACTGTGTATTTTACCATAGAAAGTCTGAGAGCTTTCTACCTATGAAGGAATGGTGCTTACTATTGGGAAGAAAACATGGTTGTATAGCATCGGAATAGGACCTTCTTACTTCTCCAGTCCCTATTGTAAGAGATACGGGTAAGAAAAGCATCTCCACATTGCTCAGGGTTTCCCAGTACTGAGTCATGAGTATTTCTCAATGCCAAGTCCTAAACTGTAGATTCTAAGACAGGAGCACACTTTTGTGGTGTGCATCTTGAGGCTGTTCATCTCTACTCTATATCCTATCAATTGTCTTAAAGTAGTGTTGACTTTTTTGAGAGCAATGTATTTCTGACTCATAGGGGCTACTGGAGAAAAAACCTCTTTTCCTGTGTAATTGTACTGCAGGTTTATGAATGAAAGGGCTTGAATCTGCAGTCTCTTGAGTTAAGCAGGAGGTAGCTGGTAGCAGAACACTTCTCCAAGGGGACTCAAAGCTTTAGAAGCCATTTCCCAGCTTGCTGCCTTAGAGGCTGAATTTCTTGACCTTACGGATAAGCTCTAATGGGCTTCTGTTTTCCCAGGACAGAAGTTTCAAGCTTTAGTGCTTCAAGAATTCAGTTAACAATGTTAGTATTTAAAAGTTGAATAAGTGGCCAGAGTTTTACAGACATTGACTCTTTACAACCCCAGTACCTTCAAAATAATTCATCGATGAAATCCTCAGAATATCACAGAACTTCTGAGATTGCTGAGATACAGTTTGTACCAGCCCTACTTACATCTGTGAAAATTTTAATCTTTTAAGTTCAGTGAAACGAGACTTATTTGGTCTTGGTAGCACATGTAGGCTTGGGTCCATGAAGGTGAGCTTGCAGAATCATTTCCCTACCTTTAGTCCTTTAATTTCAGATAAAGAGATACTGTGGTTGCTTAGAATTTATTCTTTTGGGGGTTCCTTCTGTAATAAATGATAGCTCGTGTTGTATTTCTGTATTAAATATTCTGTTAGAAGCATGTCAGCAATCCAGATAAGAAATCTTCCCTTCCCTGTTTTCCCTTTTTAACAATGTATCAGCTTATATGAAGCATATTCAGTGAGAAGCAGGAAAAAATACCTCAATCAAAATAGCCGTACTGCTGAAAATGAATGATTACTCCTGGGGGAAGAATGTAGGGTGGGAGAAGAGCTGCATCATACAATTCAATAGAAAATAACGTTTGTATGGAAGCAGGAGAGTAGCATATGATTTCCTTCCACATCCGCACTGAGCAAGTATATTTTTGTAGTTCATCATTTCTCTTTAGCTGGTGTGTTCAGTTACTGCTCGTCTCCCTGAGGGATTTTGATTAGTAATGGAGGAGACTTCACCTGAAAATGGAGTAGCCTGAAATTTGACAAGTTGGAAAAATACTTACATTTTTATCTGAATGAAAAAGTGTAGTATTAAAAAAAAGGGCAGGGGGGAAAGTAAACATGTATTTCAACAGTCTCAAAAGGTTACTCTGCCATTTATGGAAAACAGTGTAATTATGACACATAATTAATTAGTTAATTGCAGAGGTATTTATTATTCTCATATGGGAAATCATACCGTAAATAGTCCATGAATATATTTGTATCCATAGAATCTGAAGGCAAATAAATAATGTTCTTTCGGTTCATGATCATGTATACTGTGAGAGAAAGCATTGCCAAGATGGTGCACTGTGACTAGAAATGAGGAGATCTGGCTTTCCAAGAAGCTTGGTGTGTACCTTTGAGCCTGAAGATCAAGGGTCCTAGAAGTCAAAGACAAAGTTTATAGTTGGATCTAATGTATTTATGATATTGAGGCACAAAACCAGTTTTCAGGGAACTACACTATGACTCACCAGTGCTTTCACACAAAAGCTGTGTATAACATTGATTTCAGCAATTTAGTGAGCATAAAGAGACTTCCAGGAGCATCACTGGTTCCAGTGCTTACCCAGCAATGAGAATATTGCTAGAATTTATAATATTTCTAAAAAACAAATTGTTTTTATGGTAGTGTGTGCTATTCCCTTTCCCATCATCTACCTCTGCATCTTTGTTTCATCTTCCTGTTTTCTGTTATTTGTATTTAGCCTTTTGCTTTCTGTGACAGAGCTGCCTCCTAGCTCTCACCAAAATTCTTGTTTTGCAGCAGAGTATCTTATAAACTTGTGCATTTTGCCTTTCAAGTTGAATGCTGGAAACTGACATATTCCAAATGGCAACCGAGGAGAAAAAGGTCTTCCAAAATGGTCCAGGTTCCCACAGTGGAAGGGAGATGGAAGTGTGTTGTGCAACACATCGTGTGAAAGGTGTGCCTGACAGTGAGGAACGGTAGCGTCTGGTTTCTGAGCCGCGATACCATGATGAAAACTGGCATTGTTTCCAAGTCAAAAATTTCCGTGCGAGGAGAAAGTATCCTTCTCTCTGTAATCTTTACTGCATAACAACAGCTCTACCTTGGCAGCACCGAGAGTTGGTAACACATGACAAATGGTTTCATAGGGACTAGCTGAGCTAGAAAGTGTGAAGGAAGGCAGAGTAAGCACACTATCATTTTCCTTTAGCTTTCTTTTATTTCACTCCTTCCCAAGGGCGTAGGCAGCCCCAGTTTCAATTCAGGGGGATGAACACACCCCATCGTGTCACATCATGTTTCCATGTCTCATGGCTGTAGGCAGGGAGAGCCATGCACTGCCTGGGGGCCTCTATCTGCCACACAGCGTCAGGAAAACAGAGGACTTGTAGCACTGGGCTGGTTACATGTGAAATTCTTAGCACAGCAAAGGGAGTGGGAATTGAAAGTAAACTGTTGGGCTGACACTCTACTGAATCTGCACTGTGACTTCAACCCATCCGCAGGGAGCAGCTCGGACAGGAGCTGACCTTGAATAGCAATCACAGTTTGGCCTTACCAGAGGTAACTTAGTGGACAATCAGGACTTGTACCATTTCCCATTCTAACAATTCCCTCAAGACAGATGTTTTGGACAGTGCTCATAACTCATTTCCCGTAGGATGGCTCTATCATGAGTGGCCCCACCGTGAGCCTTCCCAGAGACGATGAAGAATCAAGCAGACCAATGGTGTCTTCTATGTTCAGAGGCTGATGTCTTAGTCAGAGCTGTGACACCATATTAATGCCACATTTTAGAATGTTTTCTCCTCCCTGCTACTTACCATCTCTTGGTAAATGCTTGACTTTGGTTTTCTGCCTTAGAGACTTCATGAGCTAAAATCCATTGTAAGGGAAGGCAAATGTAGAAAAACAGCAAAAGTGCTACCCAGCATGGCCTTATCTATGAACATATAAATACTTGATGTAGGACAAGAACTTGGAGGCTAGGTAAATAAAACTTTAAATATAAGAGAGATTAAATTAAAGTTATTTTGTTCTACAATCACAAGATGCTTATGCATAAAAACAGACTTACAAGATGAAGAGACTGCAAAAGTAAATTGCTTATGCCCCAATATTTCACTGGTTGTTTTCTCAGCACTCTAGTTTCAACCCTCTTTCTACATGCATACCAACTTCATTTTCTTACAAGTGGTTATTTTGTTTTGATTTTGAAATAAGAAAATACAGGATTGCAGTAAGAGTAATTTTCATGTATTCCTCATCTCATATTTCTATGGTGTTTTTTTTTCTCCGACAGTCTCTGTCTCTCAAAATCTCTGCTAGTTGTGCTTATAGAGCAACCCACACATTTTCCAATAGTATTTCCACTCTCCAGGATAATGTTTTTTTGGACCAATATATTGTAATATTAAAGAGGAAGAAAATATCTTCTAAGAATTCATCTTATTTTCACCTTTTGATGTTCTCAACTGCCTTTTTTCTGAAATCTGATGGGTTGCAAGACAAGATTTTAAGTATTTACAACCATCTCTAATAAACCGCTTCATGGATATTTATGAGGTGCTGTTTTAGCAGGCTGTATTATAATATTAATCAAAATCAAGGCTGCTGCTTGGAAACACTCCAAGAGTTAGATCTTTGCTGAAATCTTTCCAGGTATCTTTATTTTCCCCGTTCCTTTTGTTTTTTGTTGTTGTTAATTTCCAGTTAAGTTATTTATCAGATGATATTTGAATACATATGAATACAGTTTTGACAGAAAGTCAGAGAATCCTAAAATTAATCTTTGTTTTAATGTTTATTCAACACTTTCATATTTGTTTTCTGTTTATTTTTAAAGGAAAGGAGTAATATTAGCAGGAAAGGATACAAGGCACCCTGCTGTGCCACTAAAATTACATTATACAAGCTTATTGCTTATAACTTGAAATGTCCTAGCATGTTCTGAAGACTTGTGTATAAAGTCTTGATGCAATTTTCGTATTCATTTAGAGGCCTAATGAATCCAGTAGGCCAACAGGTACAGTTATAAATACCTGCTTCAGGTTAGGGATTGTTATTTCTGGATGCTCAGCTCTTAATTTTCAGGAGCACATAAGTCAGGCTGTAAGTGTGCTGAATGATTCAAACCTCCAAAATAGCAAATGAGATTTAGAAGGTATTTTTCAGATTTAGTTTTCAACAATTTTCACAAGTTCACAGAAGTAAGGGCAGGCCAACCAGCTACCAGGCATCCAAGAAAATGCATGTCTTTGATAATGCATGCATATATTTCTGTGCTGAACACATTACATCCTTCCTTTTTAGCATGTTAACTTAAAAGTCACTCTGATGTGGTCAAACAGAATCAAGACCAGAAATGATTTCTATTATGTTGTGCTTAGGGTGCAGTACTCTGGCAAAACATGCCTGCTATTTTATGAATCTCCAAGAATTATTGCAGAATTGTTGGGGATAGGACTAAACCAATTCTTAGTTCTCTGCTTTAATGTTATCATTTGGTACAAAACAATTCTTCTAGTATACAACCACAAATGAAAGCTCCATAATAAAGCAAAAATTTACAGATACTATATGTGAAAGACCAATGGCATATGAAATACACAAAATGGAATCAAAGACAACTGAAAGAATGAAGGTCAATCATGAAATATGTTTAATTGCAAAATATTTTTAATTGCAATGATCTGAGATATTACCTACAGCACGTCATTTGAAATCTACAATATAATTTTTACTGCATTTCTATTGCCCTTATACCACTGTCACTGGGTTACATGAAGCTATAGTTAGAAGTAGAGATTACTGAGGGTTCGTGCTGGTCATTTCTAATTAAAACATCTCTTGAATGTTTTATTGATACATGGTTGGCTTTGCTATAACAAAGGCTTTTTGCTACTCAGGTGTGAAACTTACCACGTTTCTGTGGACAGGTGAAGATTCATAAAATAACGAGGTTAAACCTCTGTGCATCATGTTAGAACCATCTGCTTGCTCCATCCAATAAGCTGTAACAGCTGATCTGTCCGATCGCACAGAGACTTCCTCTATTCTTACCACAAGGTTTTTGTAGAATCTAATACTGTAACATTTGGTCAATAGCTTTAGGGAATATCATGGCAGATGTATCTGAGGGGAGATGACAAAGTCTGAGAAATAATAAATGTTGATGTCCAAGCAGTCTTACAGGAATTTTAGGAGTTGTCATAGTCACTCTTCATCTCTTACAAAGCTTCACTTATTTCTTCCATATTGAATTTAACTCTGGGCCCAATTCTCCACTCCATTGCACTGGTTTGATGCTGGTGTAATCCCATTGACTTTCACAGAAATACAACAGTTTAAGACTCATTAAATAAAATGGCCATCAGGCCTGAAGTCATACAAGCAGTGCTCAATCCACCATTATATTATCTGTTAGCCATTTGGGACGGCAGCATCACTTGAGAAATGTTACTTTTCTTAGCAGGCTTATAACAGGCCATCAGTCCCTTCTGCACCACTATTCTGAAGCTGAGAGCTATAACAGAGTAAGTGTTAAAAATCAGATAGATAGATAGAAGGAAAGAGGAGGTCTCCAAAACACCAGCTAGGGACTAATGGAAGTCTCAGTAGAAGAAACATGTCTGTCTTTACCAAAACCTCAGAGATTTTTTATTGTTATTGCTGAAATCAGGATATTCTCATTAGCGTTGTGAAATCAGTCTGACCGAAGTTTGGGGCTGAGGTTATGGAATCTGCCTTTAGGAGAATGTGGAAGCAAACAGAATATGTTTTGAGGGCAGGAAGGAGGAATATGCAAGGACAGATACTTTATATCAGCAGTGTGAGCTTTTGACTGTCAGGGAGTCTTCAGGCACAGACCCTGTGGTCAGTGATGCACCATTTTGAGCATGAGATCATCTGTACTAGAAAGTCATGCTCTTTAGCCATTAAAGATGCAGGCAAAGTAATTGTGGCTTCTATTGTGCAGAAAGCCTCTGGACAGGGTAGTTTTGTCTGGGCAAATCCACTCCTACCGGTAAAGCCTCACTTTTCCAGTGCTGAAATGGGGCAGGCATTCATTCCTGTGCAGATCCTCTGCACTAACCTGAATTTCATCCTAATAGATTGAGTGAATAATTAAACTTCAATTTGCCTGTGCCTACATTTCCAGCACTACAAGTTTGCAGAGAGAGTGCAAACACGGTATTGTGAGGAAGCTTATAGGCAGAAATCTGCTCTGATTGACTGAGAGCGCGTCAGCCTTGATGTATTCTTGCAATGTTTTTCAGCAACATTGGGAAAGAGAAGGATGCATTACATGAATCAAATTAACAGGGCAAAAAGGCAAATACATGAGAAATGTCAGTTTGTTCTGCAGTTACACTTCTTACCCAAGTTAAAAGGAGGGAGTAAGGTGGGCCATTATACCCATTATTGGTTTGCCATACAAAATAGGCAATTACTTATACTTGTGTTGTTTGAGACAGTTTTGCTGTTTTCCTATGCTGAACTGCTGCGTTCAATTCCAGTGTTACACAGTTCTAGCTGGCATGCTGTAGAGAGCAAGCAGAGAAAAGGCTGTATGCCTGAATTAAAACAGCAGCCAGTAAAATGTATTGTATTTCATACCTTTAAATAATTCTGATTTGTAATTATGGAAGTTCTTTTATCCAGTGTGTCAAAGTGCTTTGAAAACAGTTAGCACAGCTCTTACCTCTCTGTAAAGCAACTGCACAGCATAAGTATTACTTGCTGCAATATGTTATCAGCTCTTGGAAATTTAGCTGAGGTACCCTTAAGCTGACAGCCCAGCGGTCAGTGCCAAAGAGGGGTTTGCCTGTGTTTGCATTTTCCAGGTGCCAAGGAGATGAGGAAATGCCGAGTGAACTGAGCCCTGCTGCACTTTGAAAGCTCTGTGTGAACCGGGTAAGAAATCCTGAGACCAAGCTACATATTTGACCTGCTTGCTTTACTTTCAACTACAAATGACAAGAGAGTATCTGATTCCTTTCCTGGGGTTATCCAGATTGGTACTCACCTCTTTGCGATAGGATGAGTGCTTCTGCAGTTTATGTCCCCTGTGGACTTTCCTGCAGGGTGTAGCCTGGACATCACAAAAAATGGCTAGATTTTTTAAGCAGAGGCATTGCCATCTCAGATTGCCTCTCAATAATCACAGCGTGAAAAACTCTAAAAGCAGAATCCCAGTAAAGTACAGTTCAGGCAACAGGGGGCTGGTTCTTAACCTCCTCCGTGCTCTTCTGACCCAGAAGGATGTTTAATAGGAGAGGGCTTTGGAGTGGATCTCCTGCTGAAGACAAGGCCGCTCATGCACTTCTCCAGCTAATTTCCCCTTCGCTTTTGACTGGGGTGTTGGTAGCCTGAAGATTGCACTAAGTTTTGTTAATGTGCAGAGCACATTCACCCTACATTCAGAATCTACCTGCCATGGTCAATTCTCCCTAAAAGCCCTTTGGAAATTCAGCCTTTACCCTTAAACACACTGCAACAATATCAGCCTTTTGCGCAGTTCATACATCAGGCTGCTGATGCTAAAGGGGTGCATTTTATCCTTGATGAGCCTGTTAAAAACAGGTGCTCGCCCCAGGAGTTTAAGATACCCTACGGGTTTGACTTAAATCCAACAGAATTAAGAAATGTTAAAGGAGGATCTGCATCTTTAAAGTCGACCCATTGTGTCTCAGTGTTGTAGATAAGCTTCAGTCAGTATAAGAACAGGGGAAGTTTCACTCCAGTATGAGCAATGCAATTTGAAATGTTGGCAGCTGATAAGTGCAGGTGAGGATAAAGGCATGTCTGCATCATTCACTTGCATTACATTTTGAATATATTTTTCTTTGTTGGAAAATCCTGCAGATATATGCACCCTTCTGCTTTTCAATCCACATTATCTTACTGCTGGTGTGCTTAATTATATCCTTTCCACAAAATCCTCAGTTTTAATATTCCTTGGAAGTATATTCTACCACTTCTCCCTAAGATAAAATATCCTAAATATCTCTGCAGGCTTCCAACTCCAGACACCTGTGTTTCTACTGAAAATGCAAATGAAATGTTTTTTCTTCTCAATGAAGACACCTCTAGACCCCAAGATTATGCAAAGTCTTGTCCTTATGTCATGATAACTGTATGTTCTGCTTCTGAAAAAAATTGACCCAAAGGACCTTTTGACAATTCAGTCAAAACAAACACTGTAGTTGACTGATAGCTGTCCATGAGGAGATACGATTTGGAAGTCTACTTCTATTCATTCTGGTAAATTCTAATACTTTCCTGTATAGATCTTGTTCATGTTTCAGTCATGCAGGGAGAAAATAATGCAGCAAGCTTTCATTTACACTACCTGAGGTCCCTTCCAACCTCCATTGTTGTAGAATTATATGACACTATGTGTCTTTAATTTCACTTATTTGTATTGAGTTTGGTTTAACTCTTTAACAATGGGATCCTATTCAAATATATTGGGTTTGTCTATTTTGAGTCTGAAAGTACGAGTAATGTCAAAATTTCAGTTGAACACATTTGATTATGCACTCTCATAAAGCTGGTGTTGTCCTTTAATAAAAGTCAAATAATCACATTGATTTTCACTTGGCATCCAGACTAATTCTTAAGGACTATATGTAATAATTGATTTGTATGCTAGAGTTGCTGCAGGGTTTATTTTCAAAATGAGATTTTGAGGTAGGTTATTTTTTTGTTAATTAAATATATAGAATCATATTTAAAAGGATTTATGTTATCTTCTTGCTCATATCAACTGAATTTTCAATGACTTCTACTAAAGTTTTAGGGGATCCTCTGCCATAAATAACCCTTCTTCTAAGATTATGTAGGAGTCTGAGAAATCTTTGTTTTTGCAGTACTTCTCCCAGACAAAATCAAATAATATGGTTATCATTTGGGATCTGAGCTTCTGTCACTCACCTTTAACAGAAACAATAGCGTCCTTCTGTCCTGGAGAGGGGAAGGAGGGTACATCTGAAAGACAGTAGTAGTAGAGGTATAAACGAGGTAATATAAATACCTGATTAAAATTAAAAAAAGCAGTTACCCGGTATTGAACTGGGCTTGCATGGTGCCAACAATCATTGACATACTTAGGTGTCTCTTCAGGGGGTAACTTTAAAGCTTGTCACCTTCAACTGAGATACGCTAAGTAGGGATATGTTACCATGATACTTGACATTTATTGAGACAATTATTTAGTCATCAAAACATCTACGTACTTGTGTAAGGGAATCGACCCTTATCTTACTCAGGAGGCTGTAAAGACACACACATCACTTGCCTCTGGCCTCAAAGAGAATTAGTGACAAATCCAGGTTTACAGTCCACAGGAGGATTCCTGGCCCCCAGTGCTGTGTTTAGACTATTGATGACATCAATCATAGTGAAGGCACAGCACAGTCCTCGAGCCCCCTATGTATTGCTGTTTTTTAAAGATAGCCAACACCGAGTCACAAGTACTTGAGCTTCTTTGCAGGAAGGAAGAGATCTAGCCTGCATTCTGTCACTGTTGAAGAAAAATGCAATGCATTTATCACAGGAAAAAAGTGTAGACTTAAGATTTAGGCTTCTTACCATGTATAAAGAGTTGATGTATGTTATTAGAAACTACTCGCCTAGGCTGTATTTCATATCAGCTTTTAGAGCCATCTAAATCAACTTCTTTAGCTTTAGGAAGATAAAGATTGTAAAACAAATTATCTGAGCATCAGGAGACCTACCATGTTGATTTATACCTGCTACATACAGTAAGTATGTAATTCACTTATAAATCACAAAGCTGATGCATATTTTCAGAATTATCTGGGTATTTGGTTAGTGCAAGTTTAAATGAAATAATATGAGCATGTGTTTACCTTTTGTAAGACAAGAAAGAACCTCAGGCAAACAAAAGCGTTAAAAGTGATTAAAGGTACCAGGAGCACAAGGCCATTTTTCTTCTGTTGTCAGTGCTTAGAAAGTAAGCATCTGCCTGCTGCAGGATTGCTCATCATAATAATATTACCTGAGCAGGTCAGGATGTCTTACCAAGAACTGAATACATTTGCTATACCTTTATAAGGCTGTGTTTGAGAATCAGATGGTTCTCCAGCTGACTGTACCTGGACATCTGGAATTAATTTCCCCACAACTCATTCTCATTCGCATGCATGAGAATTATTTCTTCAGAAATACTCTTCTGGATATAAGCAGGAGCTACAGAAAAGCATAAAATGACTATATGTCTTGGTCATTTAAATAGAAAAGTTGTCTGAATTGTGGCAGTTTTTTAGCTACCATGCAGAATCTAACATCTAACTCCAGACCAAATATTTGTCTTGGTTGTAGCAGTGAGTTGGGCCAGAGATACAACTGATCTGTGCCCATTTTTCAAATTCACTGCTATTGTTCAGTGCCTAAATGTCAATCATAGTGAAGGCACAGCACAGTCCTCGAGCCCCCTATGTATTGCTGTTTTTTAAAGATAGCCAACACCGAGTCACAAGTACTTGAGCTTCTTTGCAGGAAGGAAGAGATCTAGCCTGCATTCTGTCACTGTTGAAGAAAAATGCAATGCATTTATCACAGGAAAAAAGTGTAGACTTAAGATTTAGGCTTCTTACCATGTATAAAGAGTTGATGTATGTTATTAGAAACTACTCGCCTAGGCTGTATTTCATATCAGCTTTTAGAGCCATCTAAATCAACTTCTTTAGCTTTAGGAAGATAAAGATTGTAAAACAAATTATCTGAGCATCAGGAGACCTACCATGTTGATTTATACCTGCTACATACAGTAAGTATGTAATTCACTTATAAATCACAAAGCTGATGCATATTTTCAGAATTATCTGGGTATTTGGTTAGTGCAAGTTTAAATGAAATAATATGAGCATGTGTTTACCTTTTGTAAGACAAGAAAGAACCTCAGGCAAACAAAAGCGTTAAAAGTGATTAAAGGTACCAGGAGCACAAGGCCATTTTTCTTCTGTTGTCAGTGCTTAGAAAGTAAGCATCTGCCTGCTGCAGGATTGCTCATCATAATAATATTACCTGAGCAGGTCAGGATGTCTTACCAAGAACTGAATACATTTGCTATACCTTTATAAGGCTGTGTTTGAGAATCAGATGGTTCTCCAGCTGACTGTACCTGGACATCTGGAATTAATTTCCCCACAACTCATTCTCATTCGCATGCATGAGAATTATTTCTTCAGAAATACTCTTCTGGATATAAGCAGGAGCTACAGAAAAGCATAAAATGACTATATGTCTTGGTCATTTAAATAGAAAAGTTGTCTGAATTGTGGCAGTTTTTTAGCTACCATGCAGAATCTAACATCTAACTCCAGACCAAATATTTGTCTTGGTTGTAGCAGTGAGTTGGGCCAGAGATACAACTGATCTGTGCCCATTTTTCAAATTCACTGCTATTGTTCAGTGCCTAAATGACCATAATCCTCTAAAAAAAAAAAAAAAAAGAAAGAAAGAAAGAAAGAAAATACAAGCAGTGTTTTTAACATGGTTGTTTTCCAACGTTCTCATCCTTGTTTCTAGAAGAAACTGTACAAGTGGCAGGGAAAGGAGAAAATGTATTCTTTTTTTTTTTTGCCCCGAGGAATTAGGTGCTAAGCAAAGCTGTAGCAGTATTTAGTGATCTCTTCAGTTCCCCTCTTTCTTAATGAAATTGACTAATTTCATTACTTACATTGTCTGTGGAGCTGTTTGTCAATTTTCTCATAATTCTCTATTCATAGGGAAATGCTGCGTGTGTGGGATTTTCCTGTGGCTGGCTCTTACCCTCTTTGCAACACGCCTGAAACAAGCCCTAATCATTGTCTTCCTCGGGAAGCTATTGCGCTGAACAGCTAAAAAGTAACTGAATTCTGCTCTGCCAAGAGCTCGCTTTTGAAACAAATTTATATTAAAGAAGTGTAAAGCTGTGCTTTAAGAGTTAACATCTGAGTATAGTAGGGTCTTCATATTTCCATGGCAACAGCTTAACATGATCAGTAAGTAGAGTGGACTATTTTGCTATGAGGTGTCATTAGAAGAAAAATCATGCTGGGAAACACACATGTATCATAGAATAAAATCTCTTCTCCACAGTTTTGCAAACAGCCAATTTCTTTGTTGCTCCATATTGATACATTGTTTTAAAATTGCTGTTACATTGGAAATGGAAACAGTAATTTACATGACTTTTAATTACAGTTTTTATGATTGCAGTGATGTAAATTTAAAGGAGCAACTTCACAACAGAGGTAATCTGACAGCTGCCAGTAAACCTCTTATTTGCAATATGTATCGCCAAATACACTTATTTTTTACAGCAGCTTTTTGTTGCTGGTGTGTTGCATAGTTCTCTGTGGTAGCAGGGATGGGCTCAGCTGCCGTTTTAGTCCTTTCTATTAAGAATATATTGATAGCTGACGTACCAGCCGCGCCAGCCCTTTCTGCCAAATCTGTTATTTTTAAAAGGTCAAAGGTCTACAATGAATGTGATGGGACGGATTTGCTGTTCCTCTTTGCTCTGTGTGTCACTCACAGGGTGTCATGGGAACATAAGGGCATCTGCAATTTTTTTTCTAGAGGTTCTTGTTAATAATTATTACCTGAGTCCTACCTCACATTTTGAAAACAAGCAGGGGGAGTAGCTGGAGTATGCTGACCTGTAGTTGCTCCTCCTTGTGATGTTACACTTTTGAACATGGTCTGGATGGAGAGAATGTGAAATTTCTGGCCTATTCTCTACTGCCAACTTCCGTCCAAGTCAGGGCATTTGAGAATGTGCACCAGCTCAAGGTGTCAGGTATTATTTTAACATCCTGAAATGAACTAAGCTACTTACAGACTGCAGCATCTACACAAATGACTAGTTCACCTCATGCTATATAGAAAGGGATAAAAGAGATGCTTATTAATCTTATTGCTGCATGAAGTAAATCTGACTGCACAAATTTTTTGGCAAATGATGGAGTTCCTTATTTTTAACTATCTGAATGTTGCCACAGCAAAACAAGTGACTCAATCCACTTTACTTTCCTCTTCTCTAATTCCAGGTCTTTTGTTTGTTTGTTTTGTTTTGCTAAGACTTTAAAATCTGTTTCATCTCTTCACCAATACAATGTTCTTTATCCCCATTTCTGTGTTTTCCAGGTTGTGTTATGTGATATAGGCTCCTCATCAAATAATGCTGCCGTTTCAGTTTTGTTTTCTCCATCCATTGATTGACAAGCAGTGGACAGAACGTGCAGAACAGAACAGAACACTCCAATTATACAAGGTAAAATTTTATTGTCATGAGGGTAGTCAGATATGGGTCAAACCCATGATCTTTGTCATGGGTTCAAACTAGCAGAGCAAGGGTTCAGAGAGGAATATTTATTCTTGGAGATATTCAGAACTTGACTGTACAATGACCTGAGCAACATGACCTAGTTGGCCCTGCTTTGAGAGGGGGACCGGATTAGAGACCTCCAGAGTCCCTTTCAAATGAAATTCTTCTATAGCTGTGTTCAATAATCCTGTTGAAGACTGATGATTTATTTCCTGTACTTTTAATTTTAAGCATAAAATACATTACAACATGGATTGATCTCATTAAAATTTGTATAGTGGTATAGAATCTGGAAGGAAATTTATTTGATAATAAGAAAACATGCCCAGCTGTCTTTTTTGTAGGCTGGGGTATGCATTAGTGCCTGGCGGTGCTGCACCGAGTAGAGGAAAGATCATGAGGCTGCAAGAGAGATAAATCAGTGCTGATACAAAGGGTGGGAAAATAAAGAGAGCAAGACCACTTACAGATTGAACCTTGCATGTCAGTCATGATGAAAAAGTCTCCCAGAGTTATTTGAGCAGATGAAGAAATCATGCATGAAGATGTCAGTGTGTCTTTGACTGTGGAACATGAAAATCCATTTGTTTTAAGCTCCCTTTGCCTCACTTGAGTATTTCAGCAACAAACACTTCTTGGCAGAAGTATTTTACTGTGCATGTCACAGAGAAGACCTAAATCGACCTTCTAGGCCCTAATGTCATATAAATAATATTATAATGGAGCCCATTTAATACAAGAGTCGGAATGTAGTAAATGTACAAAGTTATACTTGACAGAAATAAATAATATTATTTTCCCTGCTAGGAAAGAAAGAGTGCATCAATGGTACCCATAAATCAGGTTCTGTCATTCTCACTTAATCAAATTTACCTTGACAGGATTTTACTAAGTATCACCCGTGTGTTACCTTGTGTCAGCAACTATTTGCATCCTTATGCAAAACAGTAATGCAGATGACATATAGAACAGCCTTGTATCTTGGACTCAAAATATATTTGTCACATCTTATTGCTGTCATTTGGCACTTAATATCAGACCTATTAAACTGTAACCCACAAGAAAAATTATGTTAAAATAAGGGTACCTCCTTCCTTTTCAGTTACATCATGGAGGAGTGAAGACGGAAGTTGCAGTCTCCTTGTGAATTACAACTGTGGATGAAGTAGAGGTAAATCCAGTGGGGCTGGACGAGGTCTGAGAATAGGATTGTCCACTAAACAAAGCACTGGCTCAAGTGGAATTCAGGTAATCTCAGTTTTGTTCTTGATTCTGCCATTATTGTACTGCGTGATATTGTATAAGCTCTTTCATCACCCTAATGTTGTGTATCCCTCTCTGTAATTTATTTGTTTTATCCAGTTTTCTTATAGCTTCAAAGGGACAGGGAGGTTGCCATGGGTTTGTACAGTGGCAAGGATGGTAGCTGAGACTTCTGGAATATACTATTGTATAGATAAGAACAAGCAACAGTATAAAAGTATATATACAGACTTTGATACTCTCTAATCCATACAGATCTTGTAAACTTGTATATGGGATCTTTGCTCAGTTCTTCAAAAGTAAGAAAGTTAGATGAGAATTTTTTTTTTTTTTTTGGCACAAACCTGTCTGAACTTCCAAGACTGCGCTTTGTTGATTTGAGATTATTTTCTTTTCAAAATAAGAACTGATGCTTTTTTTCCTTTTTTAAAAATCAAGCACACATTATAAGTATTTCAGTTTCCGAGCCAAATTTAATGCCTTTTAAAAAGCTGTATGATGACCCCAGGTCTATAAGAAATGTTTTATGTAGGCTGTCATCTAAGGGACGCATTGCTTTTTGTAAGAAAATAAAAAAGGAGGCAATAAGTTGCAAATCCCAAAGCAGCTAAGTGAGAGTGGAAGAAAGTGCTCTGGGTTTACAGAAACTGTAAATTGTGGTGTAGTGATCCTGCTGGAACCTGAGGGAAATGAAAAGAAAAATTGGTGTTAAAAATAATCAAAGAAAAAAAATACAAATAGTTGAGGGGAATGGGTTAAAGGTGACAAGGTGACAAGAAATTTCTGGAAGGTCTGCATTCTGAAAATAAATGTCCATCACCGTAAGCGTTCTCAGCACCTCTGCAAAACAGCATCTGACCTTTCCTGGAAAAGGTCCTGAACCAGCGGGAGCTGTGACGGAAGAACAAGGAAACTGAATGCAAGGGAATTACAAGGCAACAGAACGCAAACCACAAGCATCCCCCTCCTTCTGGACACGAAGCAAAAGCAAGAACAGATTTGACTACATAAAAAAATGTTCTAAGTTTCTGCCAGCTCAGCGGGGGGATTGCAAAAGTACAGCTAGTGCTGTGAAGCAAGGTACTGTTTTGGCTTGGCTGGCCAGGAGAAGAACTCCTAGAACTCTTGAATGGGACTATTATTCCATATGGTGTACAATTCATACAGCCCCTTAAGGGAATCCAAGGTAAGGCAGTTCCAGCCCCACGCTAACAGAGGCTCTCTGATACACAGCTTGCTATGGCCTGATACAGGATTTGGATTCCAAATCTCTTTTAGTTCACAATTTGCATTTGATGTCATTTGTTATAATTTTATTTTTGATCACTGCTTCTTATAGTGTGCTTCTGTAATGCTGGCTTTCAAAGTGGTGTTCACTTGTAATAGCAATTATGGAATATTCAATTTCTGTGTTTTACAATTCTGCTGAATTTTGTTCAAAAATACATTTCATATAGTGTTTTTCTTTCTTGATTGGGAGATCTGGCCTATAAATCATATTTCCAGAACATCTAATCATCTAATGAACTTCAAATTTATAATTCGTGAAAACAAGTGCTCTTTCAGAAGGAAAAAAAATGACATTTATGCAAACATTTCTTCTAAAAAAGAATTTGCTGTCAATTCATAAAAATGCAAGGAAACTTTATCTCTGTGGTTTTCTTGTTCTAATTCATTTCACAAATGAATTTAAGACAGCTAGCAAACTGAGAAAAAATTATCCTTGTTGAGGTGTTATTTCATTCAGTTTTAAATATTAATGTATGATGTTGCATCGTTATGTTGTACTCTTCACAAAGATGATATAAACCGTTTGTTAAAGAAAATATGAAGCTTCTGAAATGTCTGCTCATAAATGTTTACAAGAGAGATCATAGGTAGAATTATAGGCAAGGAAAATGAAGAATAGATGAGCCTAGGGAATGCTGGGATAAGACATGTTGGCAAACATCCCAAGCTGGATTTCTACATGATGACCTTTTCTTTCTTGAAATCATAATATCTTTGCATTTTTAGGCCACTGATCCCATGATCAAAGTGCTACATTGATTCTGTATATGAAGAGGATATGGATAGTGAAATACAGAAAATCAGTAATGAAAATGGATGGAGGTTTCCAATGCTTCTACTATGAATTGTAAGAACTGCAGACATATGGAGAAATCCTAAAAAGCTTGGAGTCCTGCTATGGTTTGGTGAGTACAGGCACAACACATAGAACAGAGTAAGGATATGTTGAAAGCAGAGAGAGGGATGGACAGGCTTAGGGTCCCATCACACCGTTATGATTTTGGGCAGCAGTTTGGTGCAGAGGTTTTACAGAGAATCTTTGCAAACTGTCTGACTTATTCAGAGTGCCCTTCAGCTCCCAGAGCAGCCCAGGCTCGCACAGATAAATCCTGATTTAAAGTCTCCTTCCCTCCAGGGCTGCAAATCTCATTCTAAGCACAGATTTTCCTGGCCTAGCATGCAAAGCTAAGGCAAATTTCTTTCAAAATCTTAATAAAAAGGTAGTGAAATGAAGCTTGCTGTGAAATTCACTGTGATAGAAATGAGGAAATCTTTATGGATTTTCTTACATGTTCTCTTTGGGGAATTGTAAGATAACCCCAACATACACACTGTTGTGCTTCTGCTTGTTTGTACTCTGCTCGACTACGTTCACTCTGGTCCATGCAGATAACATCTTGCTTACATAGTTCAAATTTTATTGAGTTTCCTTAACTAGATTTGGGCTTTATTATCTGTTTGCCAAATGATAGGCAATATTAATGCTACTGTTTTCTGCCAACATACAAATTATACAAAAGTATTTAATTTCATTACAGCAGTTGAATTAATTGTGTATAATATGATATTGAGGATTGTGCTACACAGGAAGAAAAGCAAATTAAGGTGGCAATAAGCATAATTGAAATCCTTTACTTGTTTAACAATTATATTTTTTTGCATTCTCTTTATATTTGTTCTTCATAGTTTTGGTTGTCCTATTGTTAATTCCAGCAAAAGCAAGTCTTCCAGATTTGTAGCTGTTTTGACATGCCACTGTTAGCTCACTGAAATGTGACAAGTACAGAAGAAAACTTCTGATTGGATTCTGTTGCAGTATTATGCTATGCCTACCAGTAAAAAATGCAGAGAAAATTGAATCCTAAAATTATCTGCCTCTCTTCCATTTACTCTCCAAGCCATTTCTTCTATTTTTCAATTATCATCTGGTAATAAATGTGTCATAGTGCAAGATGAGACCTCAGTGGAATACAGTAACACTCAAGACAGAATGGAAAATTCAAGAATATTCAAACTTGTTTGGATGCAAATTTGGTCATTATATTGAACAGAAAGGTATGTGCTGCAGAGAAGGAAAGTAGCAAAGCTCTAGAAATTTCCTGTGCTAACGAAACACTCCTCTGCCACATCTGCCACCAGGCACCAAGACATCCTTCTTTCCAAATGAATTTCCTGTTCTGAGACAGGCTATGTGGTTTATGAAGCATTTAATTCCCTTTAAGTGTTTATCTGGGAATTAGGTGGGGTACAGATATTGGATAAATGCCATGTCCTTTAGAATCGATGATTAAATTTATATGGGCTCCTATACACAGGCAGGGTTTCTGTCCTTGTACTGATCCCCTAAATGTATGAATCTCACTCTCCTTTGTTAACTTTTCCTTACCTGTCTCTGAATTTGTCACTGGGTATGTCACACACAGGTGAACTTTCCATCCTGCTGTTAGTCTCACCCTCTCCTAAGACGTTTGAATTTCTGAGGAGAAATCTTGAGAGAAGAAAACAATTTTCAGATTTTCAATTTATGTGTAGCCTGAAAGGAAAATAACTGTAAATTCTGGAGCTTCTGCAACTAATTCTAGGGGGAGCAGTTTGTGAGCATCTGAATCACTAGGAACCAGTTTGTTGGGACTCCAGACATCATTTAGCCTAACTGTGCAGAACTCTCAAAACTCTCAAGAGTACCCTGGTACGTTTTCAATATGCTAGTCAAGGCTCAGTGGTAGTTACCCGTTCCAAATATGTTTCTGCCTAAAAATGCACCAGTTTTCCTGAATAATAGTGTATAACTGCTAGAATGCTGGTTTGCAGTCTCTCCATTACTTTACTGCTGGAGCTAGATAACTGTGCCTCATAGAAAGGAGGAGTAACAATTTATGTGGCTACCATTTTGTATATTTCTGATCTCATTTTGCCTTTTTTCTCATTCTTTGTTGACTGGTTGCTCAGCTCAGGCAGAGAGGAGCAGGCCTTACCTTTGAAACATTAGTTCATTTCTCGAATCTTTCGCTGTATCTACAAAGTTCCCAGTTACAAGCCAGATTTAATCACAGTTCAGCGTATGATTTTTCTGATGAGCTTTGGTAAGTGAAGATGCTGAGACAGTTATGGCCCATCTACTCACCTGGTACTTTAGGACTTTAGCTTGTTTATTTTTATAAAGCAAAAGATAATGCTTTGTAACATCATTTGTAAGTTCATCAGCTGACTTAGGAAAGGATGAGCAGCATGAAAGAGCTGCCTAGCCCATAGATACTGTCGTATGTTATACACTGGCCATGAATAAATCTGAGCTGGAATTCAAAAGAAAGCTCCTCTGTCAGAAAGAGGCAGGGTCAGAGGTAGCCTACAAGTGGAGGTCTTCAAACTAATTTGGCACTTCCTTCCTCACCTGTCCCTTCTGAACAGCCTGTAGCCATAGCTAGCGGTACTCCAGTCATGGGATTCGTCCCACCAAGTTTCAGTAACGGCAACTACATTGTAGCTTTCTAGCAGCACGGTGGTTTCCAGATCCTCCTGTTGGTTGCCCTTGCTGCATGTATTGGTGTAGAGGTGCTTTAGCTGAGCTGTCAGCTCTGTACCTTAGAGGAACACCCCATAATTCCTTTGAGGTGTTACTATTGTATTGGTGGACAAAAACCAGTGATGACAATAAGTAACCCATGCTTCTTTCCCCTGCTAGTCATCTCAGTTGTACAGGGGTGCAAGAAAGGGATGCATTCACTTCAGCCAGAAGAGACCACATGGAGAGCTAAGGAAATAATTCAGGCTCTATGTCACTGCTGCCTTCTGCTATGGCTGTTAGATGTGGTTCTCAGGCTTGTAACCTGGATAAAGTTAGTTCTCCCTCAATCAGGCTATTTCTTCATTTAGCCTAGTAAGAGACAAGTTAAAAGGAGGCAACCCAACAAAGTCCTTGTCCAATCCTATTATCTGTAAAGGCTCATTGTAAAGGCTGATTTTTATTTCATTTAAAGCTTCCAGCAGGAAAACTTCACACAGTAAGGTTGGAAAGACAGCCCCCTCACTATTGTTCTCCACTTTTGATTTGCTGTGAAAGGATGCTCTATTTTAAGAATCATGATTGTCTTCTTTTAGGGGCAATTTTAGGACTGTTCTCTTCAAGCAGAAGTAGATGGAGGTGGAGATAATAAATCCAGTAAAGTACATTATAAAGGCCTAATAAATGCTAGGGCCGCAGTATGTACTTTAGCCTAAGGGGATCAAGACCATTCTCTCTGTGTCTCTCTTACACACACACACTGCATGATCATAACAAGATGAAATACAGATTTTATTGTATTTATGTGACAATTCTAGCCTGGATCAAAAACAGGGAAATGGAACAAATAGGCATCTAAATTAAAATAAGATTTTAAAATACTTTAGCAAAGCATTTTCTAATCTGACACCTTTAAGCCACTGCCTCAGCAGAATGGATCTTGAGAAGAGATTAGTTTTCAGAATTTGTTACCACACGTCTAATATTGTTTAAATCAGATTTGATTAAATACTTTTCAGGCTTAAAAATAACAGGATTGCTTGTAGAATTATAATTCTAAACATACCTGCTCTACCTTGTTAAGGGGATGGGAATAAAAAATGATGGGAATGTAGTATGTTTGGATTCATTTTTGAGGAGTGGATTTCCACAGCATTTGGGAGAATTTCCTCTTGGCCCTACATAGTTCCCCATCTTTGTTTACTCTAATTTTTTTAATTGGCATTTTACTAGAGAATTTCAAAATAACATAAATGAAAAGGTAAACTCCTTTCACTTGAACTCTGTCAGCAAAACCCATCACTTACCGGGTAGTTGCAAACAATGTCAGTTTGGACTCAGAGCTGGACTTGCAGAGAATGCAAAGTACCAGAGTCCAGCAAAAAAATAACCCATTTTTGTAATCTTTTTGGTAACATTTTTGTAAAAATGTTGCAGCCAAATGCTTTTTTTTCTCTAATTTCTTAATGTTGTGAGGCTTGAGAGATGTTCACTGTCCAGACATAGCCTTGTGAAGTCTCTCAACATTGGTGGTACTGACAAGGGCCTCACCAAATGGAAAGTTCTCAATTTTTTCACACATTTAATGATGTTAATAAATAATAACTCCTTTCCATGACTTGAGGAAATTTCTGAACAGAAAGAGCACAGCACAGAAACGGTTTAAACATTTACATGATAGACTCATGCATTTACAGAGGAAAAATGTTCTTGGAAAGTCAGTATCCAAGTGTCATTTCTTTCCCATTTATCACAAGCTCAAGAAAAACAATCAGAAAATTGTAGAGTGCTTGAAGATAGCTTAAAAGCTATGAAACAAAAGCAGTAGGCTCAGTGGGAAACTATTTGTAAAGGCTGGCACTTTTGGAAGGTTCTTGCTGTTTGGACTTTCAGTTGTATGAAAGATTCCCGTAATTATGTCATTTGTGAATATTTCTAGGGTGTCTCCATAAACTTTTGCCTTAACTTTTGCACCAAAACTGTCACTTTCACTGATTTCTAAAGTGAAGTTATGAGATATTAGAATCATTCTGTGTGCACGTGTCAGTATCCCCATTCTACGGGTCCTTTTTATTCATTCCTTTTTCAGGACAGTCTTGCTTTGATACATTTTGCAGAAAGGTATGACAGAAAGGGTACAAATGTCCTACTTGAGTACAGGAGCAGGAATACAAAGGGCTCTGAGGCCTTCTTCACTGTCCTCTTCAGTAGTTTATGAATGAGGATATGAAAGTGCAAGGAAGAAAAGCCATAGGTATTGAGTTTCAGACAGATCCATGCCAGCCACAGTGTTTCCATGTTTGTGTTGTACTAGAAAATGTCTAGAGAACATTCTATCTGTGACATTTAACTATGAACCCTTTCTGTATCATACTGGAAATCTCCACTGAGGAAGCCTCTATTTTTGTCAGCAAAACTTAGGGAATTAGTGCAGTGCAAGTGCCGAGGAAACCTGAAGGTCACATCGGCTGTTCCTCCCAAAGGGAAGTCTAGGTTCAGGTGAAATGGGGTGTCAAAATACATGAAGCTGCCCAGTATTTTATTCTCAGTACCTTTCGATAGTCTTCAGCTAATGTCCTTTTATTGAAGCTTCCCTTGAATTTTTTAGTGTTTGTCCTCATCTTAATATATCAAAGTGTTGCTATATTGGCAGCATAAAACACACCTCTTAAGAGTATTCAGATTTGCTTTTGCTTTTGTGTAGCGGGAACATCATGTCTCTTTTTTTTGGAGTGATTTTGCTGCCCAGTCAAACCATTAATCAGGCTATTACTGATGTTAAGCAGGCATATCTCTAGAGAATGACCCTTTCTTAGATAAAATTTTGATTACCACACAAAACTTGATCTTGTAAATAGTGATAACATAACCTCTTTTTCTTTTAGAAATCTACGATTCAGCAATAAGTGGCTAGGGGCCTCCCATTAATCATTCATGAATATCAGAAAGAATATTCAATTAGAGATGTGCTCTGGGACACTTTAATATTTCTAAATATGGCATGTTTCTGGTGACTTTAAATAGCACACAAGTGACATATTCAACTTTTTGCAGTAGATCAACAAATAATGCAAACTGATAAGAAGTGATTAAACTGGATACGGATTTTAAATACCTCTAAATTAAATTTATATTTCCGATGTCTTGGGATGATGTTTGCAAATACCATTAGTGGATGTTGAAACCTTTTTTTCTTTTCTGTTTTCCTTTGTATATAAAAATTCAGGTGAACTGATTAATATCTAAGTGGATGGATGATGTTCAGATACCCAGATATTACTGGTTGTATACATATGGATATTTAATTACATTTGTGATTCCAGCTTGATTTGATTTGCTTTTGGAGAAGGGATGAAGTCCTTTAATTTAAAGTATCTTTTTTTATTTCACATCACATTTTACTCCTAAATTTGGCAGGTTCTTCTTTTCTAAGTCACCTCAGCTCCATATCCTGGGTGTTCAGGGTTATAGCACAAGCAGTGCCAACGTTGGCTGCCTTAGAGTAAAAATAAAGAAATGTCAGATGTTCGGATAGTTTTTGAGGTATTGTTCTACTTCTGAAGATAATAGTCCTGCAATGCATAAAATAGTCACCTAAATGCCATACATGCGATGTAATGTCTTCTTAAAGAGCATTATCAAAAAAATTTCTATTTTCCAAGAGAGTAATAACTTCATCTCTGGAAAAATGTATCCTTATTAGGATTTTTCAGGAAGGTTACGGAACTCAAGTATGCTGGTGCAAGTATTAAAAAAAGTGGCATAACAATAGATAAATCAATGACACTTCTCTGTTCAGTGGGCATAGGAAATAAATCAAATTCTGTATCTCTGTAATTAAGGTGGAAAAATTCCATTTTATCTGCTTTTGTGCTTTGCTGAAGGCAGACAGACATGTTATGATAAGTTTTTTTATTATGACATTGCTTTTTTATTATCACTGTGTTTTATTTACTTTGTGATGTTGGTTTTTATTTAATTTTTAAAAGACATTTTTATTTACTTTTTTGGTTTACATTGTTTTTTTATTATGACAGCGACATTACAATGTCCTATAAAATATTTTGGAGAATGCTAATATGCACATTGTGAGAAACAAATTGATTACACACTCTTAATAATTGGAAAAAAATTGACAGATGTGAGACATTCCCAATCATTTCTTCCTTGAGTTTGTCCACTTGATAAATCTATCTCTATCTTCTTAATGCTCCGAGAAGTGTAATTAGTGTAAGATTCCCCTGCAAGTGAAAGATGGATAGGTGTGTGGAGAATTCAGGAAGGGAGGAGAGGAAGGAAGTATTAATGTTGAACCGGAGCAATCTACAGCAGCCTCAGTCAATCTTCTGATCTAAACAACTGATCATTAAAAGTGTCTGGGACATTCAAATCATATTTGCTGTACCAGACTCTTCCCTTCAGTGTTTATTAAAGGTATTTCTTACAACTGTAACATTTCTACATTTCTTTTATGATGAGATAATGAGAATGGCTGAAAAAATGAAACTTTTGACTTGATATTGAAAATCCAGTTTTATTTTGAATGCCATCAAAACATAAATCCTACTGTTTGCAAGAGAACCATTTAGAAGTGTTCTATTCCAGGTCATCGAAACATTATATTCCCTTAAGAGCAACCCATTTGTTTAAGTTATATTGAATACAAATGTTTCAAAAATTAACATTATTGTAAAAATTTTTAAACTTAATATTGTGTTACAATTATAACAAGACATTTAAATAATTTTCTTTTTAGAATGTCACTGTCATCTCAGTTCCGTGAAGCATTTCATTTGGCAAACTGGCATTTACTGATGGAGGTACATTCCTCCACCGTGCAGATAAACTTTGAGTCATTGCCCTGCTTTTCAGTCAGAAAGGAAATACGGGAGAATGTACAAGGCAGTTAAGGCCAGGGATCCATAAACCTGAAGGGTTACTGCAAGTGTGTTATTACAACTTTGGCATATTCATATATCTGATAGATTAGTAGGCAAAAGAGGAGGCTAGAACTAGGTAAGAATTTAAGTCTCTACCTTCAGGCAAAGCTAGAGACCTACACTTTGGCTTTCTAGCTACTAGGTGGGTGAGTAACATGTCCACAGAAGATGGTACAAAACTCCCCAAAGTCTCTGTGTGAACAGTGTGGTTTATTACAAAAGTTGCTTTTGGCACGCTCCTGGGAACTCCAGATCAATGGTGCCCTCATCAATATAAAACATGGCCATGCCATACTTACCACCACGTTTTAGAAGAAAATAGTCACTGTTGGCTTCTTTGAGCAAGTTCCAGGGGTGCTTCTGAATTTTGAATCCCCTGTGGGACTTCACCAAAGAAAAAAGCCTGGTTCCTTATTCTGATGGGGCTTCCATGGGATTTAGGGGCTGAGCTCAAATTACAGCAGTTCTGGGTGTTCAAAGAAATAAATATTCAGAAGGAGATGCACCTGGAGAAATTAGGCATTTCCAGGATTAGGTAGCAACTGGTGTAAAATTTCCAGGCTTAGAATTTTGAATTTAGATGCATCATTTCTGCCCACATCCAATTTTAAATCTGACCCTGAGACTCCAGTCTTCAGTGAACCCAAACATTCCAGGAAGGAAATGAAAAGAATGCAAAATGTGTTACTTCTTGAAGCATTTTCCAATCAGTCTCATGATTTCTGAGGCTCATGCTACCCCATCAGAGCAAGGAACGGAATATCTGCTCTAGAGAAAATCTTGTATGGAATCATTTTTATGGTTTCTTTTCACACTTCCATCTAGCTCCTCTTTCCCCCTTAAAAGTAAACCAATGGAATGGATATATGTTGTCAAGAGGAGTTTTCATTTTGAAGGATGCAAGATAGTGCACACCGCCTGTCCTAATAGTCATTCAGCCTGTCACATACCATAATACTGCTCTCTGTGTGTGGAACAATATAGGCTGCATTTATCATAAAACTTGCCCCAGGCAACTTTCTGAGCATACGGATAAAGGGAATTCATTTGTGCCCTGATCATTATGACAATGTTCTTCAACAGGTAGAGACAGCCTGATTCTGTCTTGTCAGTGATGGCCTGTTCAGTATGGATGGCAAAATGTTTGTGCTTAATGATGCCCATAAATGCCAGTGAAACATTTTTTCCTTGTCTCTTAGGGTCTTTAGAAGTATAAATATTCCCTCATTTTCTTTTGTTTTGAGAGATACAGATAATATTTTGATTCCTGACGAGTACTCAACCTGTGATTGAAAGTGGAGAGGGTGACAAGGTAGCGGCTGCTAGATCTAACAAGTGATATATTACTTATATCAGAATATCACCTGATGCTTTTATAAATGGCCTACATTTCCCCAAACATGGTTTCAATCCTGCACTTGAAATTCAGGTCAGGCAATCCCATAATTCTGGAATCTCCGCCTAATTTGGGAGTTATATTTTCTATCTACTGCAATACTAGTTCTTCGTCTTAAAAAATTAATACATTGTAATTCCAGAAAATATTGGTTTAGTGGTAATCTCTGGTTATGTATTATGCCCTCTAGCTTCTCCTTCTTTCTGGCAGGATGAGAATGTCAGAATTAAATCATGTCTTTGGCCAGTGGTTTGCCTGGCTGCAGCTCTCCAAATGAAAGCCCAAATCAGAACATCCATGTTCCAATTTTTTTCCAGCTCACATGGTTTTCTATACATAGAGAATTCAAAACAAAAAGCAGTAAATTGATGAGTGGCGATTAGCTTAGGTCCAGAGCATAACATAAAAGTTAAGTTTTGCTAAAAATAAGAATAGCAGTGCCTGATTGTATCTAGTCTTTTATTTCCAGTTTGGGTTGTTTCCCTGCTTTACTTTTGGCATATATTGAGTAGCATCAGGTCGTAATACCATAAGGGATCAACTGCTTTATTTAAATGAGTCAGAAGTCTGTCTCTAGCAGGTTGACTCCTTTCCCTGACCTCTTGCGATTTCTCACAAATGAGGCACTTTTGTGATGGTTGGAAACCCTGTTTCGTGTTTTTGTACATCACCCTTTCTGGCAAAAGAAAACATAGGTAAAGGGTAAAGGCATAATATTTTAAGAGGTTTTATTACAGATCACATACTGTTAAAGACAGGTCATTGCCCAGTCTTCTCTGCTCCTTGGAGTTGTGAAGAATCGGGTCATACCAACTGCAGTATTCATAAAAAGGTTAATTGCTTCTAAATAGCTAAGAGTACAGTGTCTTACCTTGCAATCTGGAGGCCAATGAGAATGTTCTCATTATACAGCACCTCTTACTTTCCTGGACTTCACTGTGTGTGTCTTTGCTAAAATTCCTGCTGAGAGAGTTGCATGGTTGGCAATTTTTAAGTCAGAGCATTCTTCCTTGTATTTATTTGGTAGCTGAATCTAGTTCTTAATAAAAGACAGTTTTTACATTTCCAGCAGAGCTTTAAAAATGCTATTTACTCCAAACACAGTAGTGAATACTCTCTGTTCCTTTTGTTGGTGAAATTAAGGATGTGACCGTAGCTTGGGTCGTGAAGAAAATAGGGAAAATAGCGAGCGGTCCAAAGCAGGGGCTTGGACTGGCAGTGATTTTCAAGTTGTTGGTCAGCATCCTCTGGGACTCTTGGGACCACTTGTAAAGGGATGAAAAGGAGAATTAAAAAAAAAAAAAAAAAGTAAAACTGATTTTAGAAGGCTTGCACTTAATATATGAGGGTATGAATTTCCATCAGAAGCTTGCAGTTCAAAATGGTTTCTTCTGAAATCAGTAGCTACTGATGAATTTGCTTTCTTCATCTTTTATTCCATGCTGTACTCTGGGAAAAAAATCTGCCCCTTCCTCAAAAAAGAATTTAAACAACATTCAGAACCTGAAATATGAAAAGCAAGATGGCTAACAGTGGACTAAATCAGATGAGGATATTACTATAATGAACTTAATTACATGGGGAATTTATAATTATTTTATATTGCTTTTAAAAAAATCTGGTGTTGAAGACTCTGCAGGGAATGAATAGTCTCAAAAACAAACTGCTGGTAACGTTTAATACATGCACCACAAGAACAGTTATCCCCTTAAGCTTTTGTAAAAAACTGAGGAAAGAGAAAAGCAGGGAAATAATACACTGTATATCATAATATAGTTGTATGCTTAATTGTAATTATTAAAAAGGAATTTAAAATCATCTGCTATCCCTTCCTGCAGTTTTATGCACATTCTGAATACTTTTTAGCTGTGTTATCTTGCACATAAATGCATAAAGACATATATCATCGTTTATGCGTGAATAAAGATGAGTGAATTAATAGCTCTTGTCCTAAGCTCTTCTCCTGTCTAAATCTAAGCCGGTACTAAAACTCGAGGGGCCAGATTCTAATCTGTTGTGCCATTGCAAATTAAGAGTGATTCAAAGGAACTGAAAGTGCTGAATCCTAATTTCACAAAGTGTAACTCAGATTTTAATTTGGCCTTAGGTTCTACGAGTTCCATCCCAGGTGACTGTGGAAGTATCATGTGTTGAGGAAGAAAGTGTTTCCCCGGAGTGGCTGTGGCAGAGTTACCCCCCGGGTATTTGGTTACATAAATTTGAAGTATTAACCTGTCTCATTTTCAAAGTTTCCTGGTTTGTCTCTGCCCGTGGATTAGGCAGCTGCTCCACTGACTTTATGGCAATCCTGGGGAAGAAGAGCTATGCATTTGCTTGCCGCAAGTTAATTGTCAACTTAAAAAACCTACTCCCCATGCCCTTCCTCTTAAAAGCGGATATTGCGAATTTGTATTCACTCTTTTCCTTCTTGAATTCTGCACAGGCGTTACGAGCTTTCCAATGGTATCCTTGGGGTTTTACATTCATCCTAACATATGGCATGTATGTGAGTCTCTTCTCAAATTTATTTGAGTTTATGTGTGATTGGGAGCAGTTAGCTGGGTGAATTGCTGAATCACGGAACAATTATGGCAGGAATTCTCTGGCTTTGTGTTTTTCTACAAATGATATTGTACTATGCTGCATTCACTTCAGTTCTTGGCAGGACTGCGGAAAAGTAAGTTACAGCTGTTGCCATCTGGTAACTTTTGAAGCAATTCCCCCACGTGTTCCCGTTGCTTAATAATTCTTTGTTTATACAGGTAACCTGATGTTCAGTCTTAGAGCAGATATAGTCACCTTCCCACTGTGTTTCTTTTTCCGTCATTCTGGTAAAGGCTAGTTTCTTACAACGTAGCCTAGGCTGGCTTGGGGAAAAGTTCCATGGGTGGGACCGGCTCCCTGAGGAGAAATCCCTTTCTGTAGCTTCTCCCGCATCCCCAGAGAGCTGTTTATGGCTGCAGTGATTCTCTGCAGACTCTCTGCCACCCCCAAAAAGGGGAGGTTGAAGCTGTGCTCTTGCTTTCTCCTTGCCAAACAACTGTCCCAGTCACTAGCACTGGGTGGGAAACTGCAGCATTCAGAAGGAAGCTCATCATTTGCATGGATATTAAGACAACACAAAAAATTGTGGGGAAAAAAATGATGAAAGTTTATTAAATGCAGTGGACCCCTGTCTCAGGACACCTGCAAGCTGAAATCATTTGAGGCTGAATAATATCTGGGGAAGTATTGCCATGTGCCTGCTCTGTGTCGGCTGCTTTTAGAGATAGGACACTGGCTTAGAAAGACCTTTGGTTTGTCCCGATGTAGTTCCCATTATGTTCATACATTGAAAATCAACTTCTGAAATTGAACTAGAAAAAAGCAAAAATTAAAGAAGAGTCATCTGCCCATCTCTGTATTTAAACAGGCAAGGTTAATTGACAATTGACATGCATTTACAGTGCTTAAGCTGAGCAGGAACAATGCTTGAGAATTGTATTTCTGTCCTACATCCTTTTAACTTTCTTTTTTTTTTTCATTCATCTAATGTCAGATGAGATTTTGGTTTCTTTATACAACTGGTAAGGAAAAGTTTCTGCCTCTCTCTCTTCCTTTGACTCCAAATTTAACCTCAAAATTCTGTAGGCACCTGCCCAGTAACATCTCCCTGAATAATGTGCCAGAAAAACATCTCACTGGTGCAGCTCACACAAAGCTGCAATCATGAAAAATGGGCTGCTATTTTGCAGAGCGGAAGACTGGAGCGCAACAGGCGATCTTTCTCCGTGTGACAGTTTGCACAGCAACTGGAAATTCTGTCCTCCAGAATTCAGCTGAAGACACAGCAAAGCCTAGAGAGAAAAATATCCCCTCAATTAAGATCTGGCATATCTGCCTGTTAATTTAACTCATGTCCCACAAGTTTTGTGTGCTTTAAGTGACTTTAGACATGGACATGGGATTTTTAATAGTAATTAGCAAGCGCTTTTGCCATTCGTCTCTGACATTCTCTTTCCAAAGCCACACTTCGCAAAACAGGAGCAAACAAATGGACAACACAGGAATGAAAAATGTACAGTGTACAGAGTTCACCAGTATAAAAGGCTATTTCAATAACTGTCTGGAAGATGGTTAAAACAAATTGCTCACCTTCCAAAATCCTCAGGTAGCCAGACTTATCAATCCAAAGGGTGAACTTTGAGGTTAAAATAATGTGATCCGAACTGCGTGGAAGATAGATAGCTGGTTGGGAAGGAAACTTTGGTTGAAATAACTTTAACTGCCAAGCTGTTATGCCTCATCTGATCCCCCACACATCAGGATTGGTCTTGCATACTGTTTATCTTCCTACCTCCAGTATGTTACGTTGCTTCCTAATTTCTGTCACGTCCATTTGATCAAATTTTATAATGGTAATTTCCCTTTTCAACATTATAGTATGATATCTTATTAGTGACTTTACTGTTTTATTAACCTGAATAAATCCTGCCATAATAACAGGTGTTATAAGCGTTACAGTACAATTTACATAAGAAATTTCCAAACCAATGTGATGACAGAATGCCTACCCCAATGCTAATTCATGGAAACCTGATCTATGCTCAATATATTTCCTTAGGACCTTTTATTTGTTCCAGAAAGCATAAAGGGCTACCATCTGGTTCAAGGACTGCTGCTGCTATAAGGACCAGTGCCTTGATTAAGTCTCTAGCAATTGCAAGACTAAATTTTGTTTGTTTGTTTAGGGTATAAACACAGGTTTTGTTTGGTTGTGTGGAACACTAGAGGTCCTTATTCCTTGTTAGGGATAAATTAATTTTCACAGTGCAGAGAGGAAAAAGGGAGAAGGCACCATTTTGAATAAGGAGCAATGAGGATGCAGCCCCAGTGAAGAGAGCTGTGTGAGTCACAGTGCCTCTCTGAACCCCCAAAGATATTATTTCTAATTCACATTTAAACATGTAGGATTGATTTGACTATAGTGGATGGCAAATGCAGGTTTATTTGTCTCCTCCATTTTTGCACTCACCCACTTCGCCATCATGAAGGGAGTTAGTTGTACAACCTGTTTGATCTCTGCACATCTTGAAGAACTTGCACCAGACAGAACAAAGTGCTGTCCTCCCTCATGTTCCCATGTAGGGGTGTATCAGCCAAGTCACTGCCTAGTTCTTAAAACACCTGGAGTACAGCAAAGAAAAATGCCACTAAAGGCATAATAGTACAGTTAAAGTGATGAAAATTAAGGCACATTTTCCTAACAAATTTTCATAATGAATAATGCATTTACTAATAAACAAAAGGGCTGCCAAGGACATGACAGATTGGAGATATAGCACTTGAGTTATTGAAAGTGGCAGACAGGTCACAACTTTTATTTATGTTAATAGCTAACCACCTGTCAGATAAATTGGGAAGTAGATACCTCCCCAGCAATGCCAGCAGGCGCCTTTCAGAGCTGCGAGGAAGGACCGAGAGGACAGAAAGCTGAGCTGGCGATCGTGCTGGCAACTGAGAGATGTCGCTGCTTCTCTCATCCACTTATACCTATGTGGTAATAGCCACTCATTAGGAAAGGACTGAATACTCTCTGACTGGTTTTGATTGATACGTCGCCAAACAGCCTGTACCTGATTGTGGCAAACACAAAATTTAAGTTCTTCTTGGCAGAGAGGTCATCACCCGTGGTGTTGAATACTGACATGCATAGCTCCACAGCACAAGCTGGAAAGTCTTTGGTACTTATTAAACATGTGGCAGCCCAAGAATTGCCCTCAGAGATAACTGAATCTATTTTAGACTTCAATTATTTGGAGGATGACTGCATAACACTTCTTCTTTTTTATTTTTGCTAACTTGGCTGGAACTTAAAAGATATTTTTAACACGATTTTCCATAGTTAAAAGGAAACCCAGAACCTATTTGGGTTCACAAAGAAAGAGATCTCCCCTTCTTTGAAGTGATCCCATAGGTGTTTTCAGAAAAGGAGGTAGACTCTACATAGTCCTCCACTTAATTTAACTGATCTGATAACTGATCCATTTCTAGCAGTTCTGATTTCAGTTTCTTCCTCTGTCTGACAATATTTGAACCTACCCTACCATTAGGGACTTACAGGATTGATTTTCATTCTACTTTCCAATCTGTTGAAGCTATTTCACTTTACATAGAATAATTAAATACTCAGTAAGCCACAGAGAAAGAGAACAAGAGTGTATATTACCCTGCAGCCCAATAATTAGTGCATTCTGATATAAGCTGTCATCACAGCTACTTGTGCCTACTGTTCTGTTTAAAGAAAGGCCTTTAATCCAGCATTCTCCCTCGCAGGTGATGCTTTAAGCCCTAGACAAAAGCAATACTGGCTCTCATATTAATTCACATCCTGCAGGTTTTTTTTGAGAAGACCTTGTTCTTGAAGTTGCTTCAAGAACAAAGTTCTAGATTAATCCCAGCCTTCTACAACTACTGGAGGTGTTTAAGTAAGGACAATAGTTTCAGAAAATCTTCTTGTACATGAAGGAAAGAACCAGACATCTTCAAAACATTCAGGTTTTAGGTAGTTCCACTGCTTTCTGAAAGTTTCTCTCTTTCTTCACTGACCATATGAGAGGTTTGGGTAACCTTTGTTCTTTGGAATTCATTTGAATATCGTATGAATATAAGCTTTTTAAAATATTTTCTCAAATTCATTTGAAGTGCACAGAATACAGTTGCATCCACAATACCTACTTGACCTGGGAAAGGTACTAGGAAAATAAAATCTGTTCTTATTGATCATTTGATTTTGCATTAGCAATAACCTTGGAACTTCATTCATGGATGATTCTCCTGTTCCACAGACAAGATACTCTCTACAGTGGCAATTAGTACCTCAGCATAAATGTTTAAATATGTGCAAAGGAAAACCTGCCTCGTTGTGTTGTTACGGCTGTTTTTCAGCTGGGATGCTGATATTTTATGAATGTTACAATTTAGCCAGATGATCAACATATTCCCAATGACACCGTTTGCCAGTAAAATAACTACTGCTGCCTACAGAAGTGTTCAAGCCCTCAGACTGAAGCATTGTACATAAAATCTCAGCATTTTTTGTTCGCTGTTTCTGTGATTGATAGTAATAAACATCACTTTTGTGAATGAGAGGCTTCTGTGTAAACACTTGCAGTGTATTATAAAAATGAACATGAAACTGTGCATTCTTCACAAAGGATTTTTCTGGGTTTTTTTGATATGCGTCCTTATGCCAGGCTGTCTCTGGCATATTCAGAAATTCGGATACCATATGTCCTTATGATCATCTTCAAAACTTCCAAATCCAGGCGCTCTCCCTTCAACAAGCTTCTTTATTGATAAGTGCTGCTGCTGTGGCTGCATCTGCTAAAAGCAACTGTGCGCAGCTCCGGTGACTAATCTCATTTAGGTTAATGGTATCTGCAAGGTCACTTGGGAAGGATATGAAGACACTATTATCCACCTGGATGCTGCTCTATGGGTAGAGACGAAGCAGGTACATAAACTGTTGGAGAGAGACCTGTCATGATTCTCACAGATTTATAGATTACTTGGGTTGTTCTTTAGATTTGAGAATTTAAATATAAGCAGAATATATTTGTACAATTTGGTTGTTCTTAGAAATTCTACAGTGCAGAATTTTGCTATTTCTGAAAACATGTGTTCAGCTGATGAGTATATTTGTTTGAGCTGGAGAGAAAAGACACAGTAGACTTTCCTCCACATAACTCTATCTTGCGGTTTTGGAGAAAGGAGGATGAGAGGTGAAGCTTCTCTCGTCAGTGCTGTATCTCTCTTCCTTCCCCATCCCCTCTCCCTTTCATTCAGTATCTCTGTATTTTTTTCTCTCTCTCTGTCCTAAAAACTAGTGGTACACAGGCAGCAGGGCCCATCCGTACATCTGGACAGCACGAGAGAGGAATACCTGAATTTCCTGATGGCCTTGACACAAAAGATTGCTCCTTTCTATCCCATCTGGAATAACAGAAAATCCAAAGTGTCTCTCTGGAGTGTTTTTTGGAACTCCTCATAGGGAAATAATAGTTTGCTCAAGGCTGGGAGTGAATTCTCATATCCTTAACGATTTCTAATTATTTAGCAGACAGGATTTGGGGATTTGGACTACTTTGATAAAAGTGCTTTAAAATAAATAGAACAACTTCTATATTTTAACTGAAGAACATTAGCAAATTAATGTATTGCTGAGTGACTATCATTTGCTGTATATTGCAAAATACAGATGGAAACAGCACAATCTCTATTGTTGTTAATTGCTATTGTTAATGCTTTTTAGTTAGTACATGAATTTCAGTGTAAATAGCACTTTCTTTTGCTGCTAGCTTCACAGAATATTTGCATACAGCCATAAATTCCTTACTCATAAAAAAAACCTATTAAAAACAATGGAAGATAATATGACGATAATACATCAGAGGCTTTTGCTAACAGTAGAGGAGAGCACAGAGGAGAGATGGCAAATATCCCCTGCCTAGTCAGCTGTCTTGCTATATTCTCACTTTTACTTTAGGTTTGATTTTTTAAAAATACATTTTTTTTCTTTGAGAGAAGTCAATAATTGGAAAGACAGTTTATCTGATAAACTTTATGGTTTCTTTCAACACTGAGTTTGTGTGTTATCATAAATGGATTTTGGCTATTTTTTTTATGTTTGTCCCCACTTTTCCTACAAGAAGTTCTGTAGCCTTTGGAGGAAGGCTATATATGCTTCCAAGTGCTGGAGTAACACAGCCAGGTCTTTAATGGCATTCAGCAGACCTGGGATCTTTTCTACTAATAACATTTTCGAACTGTCTTTTCCTTGTATCTTCCTTCTGCCCCAATGTGTCTGTGCTTCTGTATGACACCAAATGATGGTAATGTGCACATTCCTTTTTATCCTGATTTCTTCTTAGCAATTCTGTAAAGGGAAAAGATGCTCTATAGTAGGGTCAAATCACTGAGACATTACTATAATTCAGATAATGGGATGATTATTTAAGTATTTTTGTTTATTCTGACTGTCCTAGTCTCTGCTTTCCGAGTACTATGTATAGACTGTTTGCTCTTGTAGATTTAAGGTCAAGGGAGAGTATGCTTTTGTTGGTATAGAAACAGCTGAAGCACAAGGTAGAGCTGTTTATTGTATTACCTGTGATTTTCATTGAAACAGACTTCCCAACTTGTGTCTGTACTGTTCTGTCTTTAACATATATAACACTTTATCCCATTTAAATATGAAATATCTGAGCTCAGAGGAGACAAAATTAGATAAACTGATCCCTGAACAATTCAGAAAGTCACAATTCAGAGGTGGATAGTCCCAGCATTTCAAGTTTTTAAGCAAACTAGTTGTGAATACTTAAATTTTGGGAGGCAGGAAGATGGATGAGGAGACATACTGTCAGACTAATATCTGAGAGATCACACCATAACTTACAAGCATTGTACCTAAACACATTTAAACTATTTGGTTATGCTTCCCTCCTGGTTCTCTTATTTCTTCTGGGAATGGGGGAAGCTGTACTTCAGCCTGAAGCTGTTTGGTGCCATTACGTTTATTCAGGCTATTCCATCTCACTTTGGTGTTCATTAGAACTGCTTGTATTCTCTGTGTAGCACACCTTGCCCTGGGTGCTTTGACTTACAAATTTCTATTTCTTTCAGAGTATGTGTCCATTCAAAGCGAAGGCACCTTTGCCCTAAGTTGTTGTGATTCCTTCATAGCTTGACGAAGTCCAAAATAACAGATCCTATTCCCAATAAAGCAAAACCCGTTGCTCCCAATGACTTCTGTGACAACACAGTTTTGTCAGAAAAAAAACCACCAAACAAACCTCTGTGGCCAGAAAGACCATTGTCAAAATGATTACATTCTGAATCAAAAGTATAAATATGGAAAACGAATGGAAAAAATTTAGGTCTAAATGCTTGAAAATGCAAATCTAGGACAAATGTCTCCAGTTTTATGTCCTGTTCTTCAGCTAGAAGTGTGGACAGCTTTTAATAACTAGGATGTTCCTTTCTTATAAATATTTTTCCATATTATGGAACTAAGGACTATGTTTTTAAAGGAAAACTAAACAGACATGAGTGGAATCTTTGCACTGAGAAATGACCAGCTTAGTATGCAAGCGACATCACTATCTCACATTCATTTGAATGCTTGCCATCTGGAACAGATGCATTAGTTGTGGCTTCAGTAATGACATGGTGGAGGAGAAGACCTTCCTCACCTCAAGATTTCACTATTACTTAATGGGGCTCCTCATATGAGTAAAGTAATTGTATATTCAGCCCAGTGTTTTATTCAGCTGTCATCTTTACTTTATCCTATAACCTAGCCATCTTGCTGTACAGTCTTGCTTGAATATGTGCAACGTTGCAGCATATATTGTATGAAAGATGCTATTCCAAATGAAGTCATATTGTATACTTGACTTTGTTCTGTATTGATATTGAATGCATTTCTAGAATGGTAATCTTCTATGTACAATATGTGTCTGAAGAGATTATATCTTATTTTGCACACCAGGATATCCTTAGAATTGTTTATTATTCATGTTATATTTTAAACTGATGCTGGTCTATGCAGATTCTAAATGTGTTTGTCATATACCATTAGTCACTGTGTGAAATCTCTCAGTAATAGTTAGTTCTTGAATTTTCTGCAGCTAAGGAGAATTTAACACTGATTGATGGTAGATCACTTAGCTGGTTGGCAGACTTTCCAATTTACGGCAGGAAAATTGCTCTTTTCTTTATGCTCATTCCTTCTTCTGCAGGGGGACAGTAAGATGTATGTGCCAGGGTGCACATAACAGCAAGAATCTGATTGGCAATACTGCAGGTCTTTTTTACAATTGTGATTTTATCATTTTCAAAAACTGTACTGAATGTCAAGTATTTCAGATGCAATTTTTAAAAACCTCTCTATTTATCAAATGTCGATGATATATCCCTATCATATTTCACATGCAAAAAATGACCTAACATATTTTTGCATGAGGAAATGAGTAAGCTGTCAGCGCTTCGTCCTTATCTTCTAATAGTCCCAAACTCTCAGTCCTCTAAAGGCCGATTATCTGTAGAGTGAAGATTAGCAGGAGAAACAAAGATATTGATTTGCTGTGTGCCGTCTGCAAATATTTCTCATTAACCACTGATTCAATCAAAAAATAATAATAGTATATTAGTTATTCTTCAGTGAAAGAAAGATACGGAATAAATCCCTTCGCTTTAACTCAATAGTGAGATTTTCAAAGACTGTATTTTAAGATTTCGCACAAAATGCATATGAAGAATGGCAATATGTAATTTTTAGTATCCACTTTCTTTAAAGGAAAAAAAAAAGATAAATGTTACCATGTTTAAAAACATAAAAGTCTGCTGAAATGCCAACCATAAATTCTAGTAAATTTAGTGATAGATTTTGTATAAAAAAAGACTTCTCTCTGAAGAAGTGTGTTTCTTAATTTCAACTGCCTGCAAAGGCTGAAAGAATCCAATCTTTACTCCTTTACAAGTATAAGAGGTTCCAAATGCTGTACAAATATGCTGACTTTGTGAACTGCTCTGGAACACACAGAGGTACTTTCTAAAAACATACACATAAGGGGAAAAATAATTGCTAAATTATTGTTTCAAGAAAGAAATATAAAATATTGCTGTCGCATTGCGGTTTTAGAGCCATGGAGCACGGTGTAACTGACACCTCCAAAACATAGATAGTAAACATGGTAATGAAAACAAATGTGTTAAAGTGTGCACTGGGGCCCAATTATGCACTTGCACAAAGACTTGGGTGGGAGTTCTGCGGCTGCAGAATGGGTCCCGCAAGGAATGAGGCAGCGCCGAAAGCCGCTCCAGCTACTGTCCCCACAAACCTATTGTTTGGGGAGTTCATTTCCAGCAGCTCCTCCCACACCCCACGCTAATGGCAGACCCGTGCTGTTACAGCTTGGAATTTATGCAAGATCGACCGTGTAATGAAAATTATACCAGTTCATAATTATTATCTTTTATTACTACAGACGCTGTGTGGAGTTCATAGAATTGCAAATCTAATAGAAGAAATACTTGGCATCCTCTTTTAAAAATAAAAATTCAGCCTATTTGTAATGCTGAAATGAAGAAAATGGGAACCAGGATAATGGAGAGCAGCATTAAAGAAATACAAAGGTAGTATCTTGATTTAATTTTCCTATTCTGTCTCAGCCTGTTTTCTCCCATTTTTTACATTTGTGCCTGTCGCCCTGCTATCTCTTCTGTAACTGCTTTTTGAAAAATATTCATTAGACAAATATCTATTTCATCAAAAACACATTCTTAGTATTAAGTTTGTAAGTTTTCTAATGTACTATTATGGCATTGCATCTTTTAACATGGAATTATCCTGATTTCTAAAGCACATGAAATCTCCCACACTTTGTACTGAGCGTTAGGAGGTGCCAGCTCGCGCCGGATCCGGTGAGCAGTGAGAACTGATCCCTGCCCGCGCCAGATGCGCTGGATCTAACCAGACTGGTGACAGACAGTGCTTAAAAGTCACTCACAACTTCTCAGATCTCTGAAACTGAGTCTACGATTGTAAAGGCAAAAATGACTCCTAACTAAACCAGGCCAGTCTTTCAAAGAAAAGCTTACTGACCCCTGGAAAGGCAGGGATTTACGTATGCTTTATTAAACAGAAACTAAGCCCTTAAATCCTCATCTGGAGCAAATAGGCTGGAATGTAGTGATCCAAAAATATAAAAAGATTCCTGTATGTATTAGGTGGTCAACAACTGCTCTGCCTGTCCAAACCACATATTCCTTCATCTAGGACCATACCATTTCCCATGTATCAGGTGACAGAATCTATTCTGCCATCAGAGACAATTTATATTATGAATCAGAAAAAAACCTGGATATTACATCAGTTAGAAGAGGTCAGATATCCATACCTTACCTAGTGACATCAGTAATGCTGTGTATTGCTTTATAAGGTAATATAAAGTGATGTGACTGATTCAACCAGATAGACAGAAAAACTGATCTTCAGTGGTTGAAATCTGATGCAGCGCCAGTGACGGTGACTCTCTAACATGAGCTTGATGAGGCAATCCTCATTTTTCAATACCTATTGATTAGGGATCCAAATATTTCAATATATTTTTATAGCCACGATGATGTAAAGGTGGAAGGGTTTCAGGAAGGGATGGCGTTTTTTCATTACAATATTTTTGTTGGGAAAATCTGACAATTACTCTATTAGGCAATAGAATAGAATATTGCACTCCACATACAGTGATGTAGAATTATCACAACAAAAGTCTAAACCAGGTCAATATCCTCTTTTTTCTGCTGCTTATTTTTTTCATTATTGCTCTTACTGGATTTGTAAGCAAATAAACAATAACAGCCAAGGAATGATTAGTTTTGATACTCAAGAGCAAATCACCAAATTCCGAAAAGCTGTTTTCTGACACCATCAGAAACCTTGGAAGGTAGGATGTGGGACAGGTGTAGGGTGAGCCCTGGAAACCTTGAGGATTCTAGGCCAGGAAGAAGTTCAGTTTAAGTATTGTAGTTTAACTCCTCTGATTATGTGACCTGGTATTTTTGAGATTTGGCCCCATTTCTATATCTCTTTGAGTTAGTTACAGCTTTGAGTTAGTTATACCTATGTGCAAAATCACAGCTTTGTGACATCCATACAATGAAAGCTCACATGCTCAGGTGGCTGACTTACTGATGCTTCATTAGTCTTAGACTTGGTAGTCTTGACTAGTCCTATTTCTTCTGGGATTCATTCACAGCCTTTGTCCTAGCTCTAAAAGCTCTCTATGGAGGAGGAGATGTCTGCCCTAGGGAATACTCTCAGCATAACTAAGTTAGGAAAGTCTATAATGAAAATTGTGAGAGTTGGAAATGAAGCTTTCGTAAACGAGTAGCAGCACGTTATGGAAGGAGCTGTCAGAACAATTTGTATTTGTCTGTTGCAGGGCTTTTAGATCCCAGTACAAATCATTTCTGCATCTATTCACAGGACAAATCTACCACCAGCACACAGATACAGAAAAACAAACAAAACATAAGAAGGTTTTATTAATACTAGTATAAGGTAGAATTCTCTACAAGTTTTTCTTTGGCAGCAATCCAATATATTGATTTAACACTCAGACAGATAAAGTATCAAAATCCGGATACTTATCCAAACAATAATCTAAACCCTTTGATGCTAGTGCTGCTTTTCTTACATTTGAGAGCCTCAAAATCAAAATATCCAGGTTGTTTTCTCCGTAAATGCACTTCAGAAAAATGAATGCCTCATTTCTCTTATTTTTTTTCTACAAAATTAGAGAAAATACTTTATTTTTAATGACTTCTCTGTCAAAGTCTATTAGCCATAATGAGTACCTCTGGTTTTCACATCTGCAAACATGAAACTTCAGTACTTGTTGAGCTTCTGATGGGTCTCTGAAGCAAAAGTGGCACTCCATGGAGGAATTACACTATATTAGAATAAACATAATGAAATCATTCTTCAAAAGTGTATTAAGTTGCACAAGGCTGAGTTTGCAATATCCTAAAATGAGAAGAAAGATCTATTCAAATATGAATAAGTGAGGGATTATTTGCAAGAGAGGGAGAAGTCTAGCTACAAGCACAGGTGCTTTAAAGCACAAATCCACACCATTAAGCTCTGGCACAGCTGTTTCATAATAAATAAAAAAGAGAAACAAGAGAAACACCCATTAAAGTCTCATATGATACAACCTACGAAGAAAAAAAAAAGTCATTTGTTTGTAAACTACTATCACATTAACAATGGAGGCCAATTGAGAAAACCTCCAGATCTGACAGGATGATTTTAAACTAAGAGTGTGGAATTGTTTATTAAGACTTTGAGTGACAGTCTAATATATTAAATCGGTTCAGAAGATTGTAAAATGCATTAGCATTAGCAATTTAATACCTCCAACAAATTTAACTGTCACTCATGAGCATATCTGTCCTTGTTAAAGGAAAAAAAAACCTGAAGCGCCATCTTTGTCTTGATGGACAATAAAGTTAGAAAAGGCAAAAGCCTTTCTCTGTACATTGGTGATGAGAGAACTGTGTTACATTTATCATAATTAACTTTCACAGTTGGCAGCATTTTTTGGCAAATGTGTTATTTGCTCAAGCTTGTGAAAGAAGTTTTAAGAACTAATCATTGGAGCCAAGCCTTAGCTTGCAATCGTTTCAGGGATGGATTTTAATCAATTTAGAAACGTAATTACATGCCAAATGTGTACACAGTTACTTTGATTACACACAGAAATTGGGCAGTTTCATAGTCAACTAACTGATTGTAGGCAGTTGGGTGCAAAATACCTCATCCGAACCAGCAGTTGTTAATAACCTTGTGTTACAGCCATGTGTGGAACAACACAGCAAACTTCTTGAAAAATCAGGATCTTTAAAGGAAATATTTCCACTTTACAGTTTTATTCAGGTGGATACGTTTTCTATGCTTCTTTTTAAAAAATACTTTAATTTTCACTGTTAATCGAGAAAAAAAATAACTTCTTAAAAGCTGAGCAGAAGAAAAATCAAGTTGAAAAGCAGGTCACTCCACTATACTGTGTGATTACTTTGTAGCGCGGTGATGAAAAGGATCCCAAATGTGATGTCCATCAGACGACAATACAAGGGTTTCAGTACAAATAGCAGAGTAGAGCTGGTTTGATTTTTGAAGAAACAGAATGAACAAAATGCCGGCCGATGGACAGGAATTGCCGAATGGATAAAACGCAGTGTTTAGCTTACTGTAATTAACATGCCTGTGCTATTCAGGAGTGCTTAGATAACTGCTGCATGTTTATGAAAATGTTCCTGAATCCTAATATTTGTGTGACATCCAGTATAATTAATTTGACAATTAGTGCCAATTATTTGCTGGTCTCACATTTGGAAACTTTCAGATCTCCGCTCCGGGAGCAGCAGCAGCCGCCCAGTTCCTTTGGTGACCAGGGACGGGAGCACATGAGCAGCAACAAACAGCTGAAATGAATCGTTTGCTTAATAATAATCAGGATTGACAGGTTAATAACAAAGTCACTACCTAAAAAGAAGTCACATTTGTGACTATAATTTGAAACAAATACTTTAATTGCCTCTTAGGATAAATGGTAACAATATTGCACATAAACAGAGCTAGAAGAAGCAGGCATAAGATTAAATAGTTTACTCAGGATTGTACTGACGGTGTTTTTTCCACCAATATATTCAGCCTAGACTTACTCACGGAAAAATTATATCTTGGGGCATTTTGTAGGTAAAACACAGAGAAATAGGAGGTGACAAACTGAGTGGCAAAAACAGACCCTTAGGACAGCAAGCAGTTCTTATTCTTCCTGTGCAGTAAGAAATAACAGGAAGCAGCACTTGCCTGTTCCTGCCTCATTGCAGGTTCTGCAGGTAAAGAATTATCCCGTCAGTCTCTATTTAGTAGGATGCTAGACCAGAGATATTCCTAAAACCAGCTTTTACAACTAAAAATGAAGTGTTTGTGTTTTCTTCTTTCTTTTCTACCAGTAGCTAAACCCCAAACAGCAAGTAAAAATGTCAGCTGACAGGTTTTGTTGCTCAATTCTCAGTTAGATCTTTCCAAATGAAGCTGTTTGAAATGACCGCTGACACCAGTACCAGCTGATTGCTGTACTGGGGATCGAGCCACTCCTTGGAAGCTGTTTATGGGAACAAAGGCCATGGGGTACAATTAGACGTGATAAAATTCTTGAGATCCAAGCAACAGCCCTCACAGATGATGACGGATCAGGCTAGAAAATATCTATCTGTTTCTCCCTGTTAGGGGAGAATGTCCTCCCTGTTAGATACTCTTCCCAGTGACAGATTCTCAGTGGGGCTGGTGTCGGTAACATGCAGCTTCCAAGCATCCTCCAGGGCTGCTGGTGTCTCACAATTGCCTTGTCCCACTTACTTGACAAGTCGTGAGTAACTGGGTCATTTTGGAGCGTGACTTGGTCCCCATGGGCAGGGTCTCGTGGTCAAAGGGTCTCCTTCCTTCCCAGCGTTAACGCTGCTCTGTGAGGATGCTCTCCAAGCACATCCAGCCACCCATTTTTCTCCCTTTGCTGGCTAAACCCTTTTTTTCACTGCACACAAGGAGTTTGAGATTGAGCAGTAAAGTGAAATGGGGAAACTGTAATAAAAATAATAATAATCATTATTATTGACCTTGTCACCTCCCTGATCCAATTGTCCATTTAGTCCCAAACCAGTTGTCCAAGCTCAGCGGAGGGCACAGCACGGGGCCAGGAATCAATGTGTAAGAGCAGAGGAGAGGCCAGGGACAGCCAAAGTCAGCACTTTCCCTGAGGAAAATGCTCATCAATCTTCAGCCTGGAAAGGATAAAACAACAACCATTGGTAATATTGAAGAGTTTAAATTTAGAGCCTTCTCCAGCTGATTTGTTATTCAACTTCCCTGTCATTTTACACCTTGATTATGGGTTTATTCCTCTTCACCACAGAAAGTGCATTACTCTGATGGAAACAAGGAATGTTTCATTCCGATGCCTTTTGGAGGAATTGCTCTCTCCAAACGTTTCCATCTCTGATACCACAATTAATTCTCCACGCTTTCTCCCCTTTCACAGTGAAAGGGAAAACTGTAAGCGATGGTTTATTTGGAAAACAAAACAACAGAAAGTAAGAATAATTTCCTGGAATTTGACCCTTCTCCTCTGCTCTTCTCTTTTCTATCCTAGAATTTTGGGTTCTTTCCAAGTTTACCAAGATCTGTGTGTAATGGCTTTTCAAACTCTGGATAAAGTTAACCTATAAAAGAGGTATGACAACTGGGAATAGGAAATGCTACCTCTGACCTCCTTTTCACCATCAGATGTACAAATTAGGTCTCCCCTTTCAGTTCTAATTACAGATTGTCCTTCTTTGAACTGGTGAATTTATTTTTTTTCCTAAAGAAAACCAGTTTTACCCCTTATTGTAAAACTATGTTGCATTTAAAAAGATGTATACTTCCTACATGATTTTTTTATCAAAACTGTACCATTAAGAGGCAGTTTAGAGAAATGATGACTTTTTATAACTTGATCTTAAAGCTGAGGAAAATCTTCTGCAAAATGTAGATTTACAGACCTGAATAATTCATTTAATCTGTGAAACATGATTGAAACCATGTTTAGAAAGAGCTGCCTTGGGCCTCCAAGGCCAAAGGGAAAGTATTACATTTGAATCAGTTTGATTTTGTACTTCCTTGAAACATAAAGTGTCAGCGTGAGTGCAGAGATAATAGCAAACCCTCACAGGGGGCTTGTCAGGAGAAAGCCAGGAAGATTGTGAGGTGCTTTGATAGTACACTAATAGGGGTCAGATAAGCGCCTAAGGTAGGCAGGTACATCCAGAGCAGAATACCCTTTTAATAGTTTTTTTTAAAACTATGTAGCATTTACGGGCAGGTGGTGAAATTTCAGGTGGTTGCTTGAGTAGCTGGATTCCAATCACACGAGTTGAAATTCAGTTTGGAAGCCGACATCATGCTGTTCCTTCAAATGTCTCAGGACCCCCAAGCACAACACTTTAATGACCATTCAACAGTTTTGTTACCAACAATGAATCAAAACCGAAACAAAATAATCTCCTTTCTCCAAAACCCAAACAAAATTTAGTGTCGGGGCTTTTCCAAGAAAAAAAAATATCTAAAAAACATATAAAAGTAATTGTGAACTATATTCTTTCTGTCCAGCTCCTTTTCCCCTGCTGCTGTTTTAATTCCAGAGCAGGTCATGTACAAATAGCTGAGCTTCTCTACACGGCTCCAGTCCATAAGATTCAATCACTCTCTAATTAACAAGTTGGTGGTTGGTAACAGAAAAATATTGAAGTTTATAGAAGTGCTGAGCCTATTCCTCTTACAACACATCACATTCAATTTGCTTATTCTGGAAGGTAGAAGAAATTGAATGTGCAATGTAATTTGGTCAAGCTTTGGAAAGTGAATATTCAAGTTATACTCAACTGCTGTTTTTTCTCAAGACAAGTTAAAATACCAAAAAGCAGCACAAGAATACATTGTTTGTGTTCAGTAAGCAAGTCTTAAAAAAAAGGGGGGAGAGATAAAGGTACTTGCCAGCAAAAAGGGAAGTGTGCTGAATGTGAGAGGCAACATATATTTTCCAGGTTTGCTGATCAATGTAAATCTAACACAAATCTGAGGACAACTGATGTGCTACGAAGGCTTTCCCTGGTGAGAGGTGATGATTTTTTTTTTTCCTTTTTACTAAAGAAGGCAACCAGAGCAAACGTGGTTCTGAATGATCTCTTCTTGAATGGGTTTATTTTCTTTTTGAGTAGGTTTGTTCTGCTTATATGTATCAGGTGCCTTAAAGAAGAGGAAGTGGTATTCAAATAACATCTACATTTCTCATTACCCACAGAGTGTGTTCCGTCGTGTTGTTAAATGCTTCTGCACCCTTGGCATCTCGGAACAGTCAGTAATGCCTGGGAGTCACTCAAAAATTAGAAGAACAATAAGCTTTAGATTATCAGTAATGAACAATATATGGAGACACTGAAAAACAGTTTTATGGCTATTCCATTACTGTATAAAACCCTCAGAAAGAATGTAAATTTGACTGTTTTTAACAACACAGTAGTTATAACCATTACACATCAGCATACTACAAAGCTACACAATGCATTTGAAATATGGCATTTAAGTTCACATGACAGAATTGAGCAGCTCAGGGTGTTTGCTGTTGCTCTCTGCTGGGCTCAGGACTGTATTCTCGGGGGGAGGGGGAGAGTGAGGCGGGAATTAAAATTGTTCAGTGATACCCTAAATACAGGAGGTAGAGTAATTTATTTTTTATTGATGTGTGTTTTCACTTTAAGCAGAGGAAAAGGCACCCAGTGCACAGGGTGTTCAGCTAGGGAATATTTTAGCAATCTGAATAAATGATACAAAATAAATACTGTCATCCCTTCCCCACCTGTGAGGCAGCGCACCAGGGCCTGGTATTCAGCACTGAATATTTTCTATCAATTTGAGAATGAGTCAAATCCCTTTGCTAGTCAAATATTTCTGCGGATGGTTTTATTTAGATGGAAAGGGATTTTGTTGTTGTTGAAAAAATTTCAAGGAAAGAACTTCCAGCTCAGAGAGCCTGTCCACTCCAATACAGGCTGCACAGATCTTTTCTGAACGGCAGGTCCGTGCCCAGAATCCTTGGTGTTAACGAAGAGCCTTCACAAATGCAGCCGGGTTCTTTAGCAGCTCTTTCCAACACCTCCATTTTGAACTGCAACATCTGCTGAAGAAACCTGTGAATTTTTCTAAGGCTGTTTATTCCTCCCCATGTGCAAAGTCCAGAGTGCAACAGCTTTGTTCCCAACATCAGCAGGATTTTTAACCAGTATTACTCTTCTAAAAGCACAAGTGTTCTTCCTGACATGAGTGGCTGCACAAAATGGTTCCAATCAGATTCTGGTGGCAGTAAATAGCAATATTTTAGTCACACTAACATCTATATATATCTTTTTTTGTTGTTGCTTCCTAGAAGATGACTTTCAGGCAACCACAGACATTAAAATACAGCAACACAAACAGATATTATGGATTTAATTCAGTGGTTTGAAATATATCAGCCAACGTTAATTCCCACATCCCTTTCCAGTCCATTAAATACTCTATTTTTTAATTGAAGTTATAATATTTATTTGCTCATTCTCACCTGTTTTGGTATGCTACATTTCTTCAGTAATTTCTCTAGTGATTTGTGCCTGGATTAGTTTATTCCTTCCATTATCCCTGATTTAATTGTCGCGGATCATATAGAAAAGGCTGTGGGCCAATTTCAAGTTGATGTTACATAATTTAGATTCAACTTTGTTTTGAAAGTTTCACAAGCAATGACATCCTCATTGTTTTATAGAAAATAATAATAACCATACTATTTTATCAAAGGAGCTGGCATTGATAGGGACGAGGCCACATTATTCAAAGATCAAACTTTCATTTCAGAAGGTTAGAATTTACTTCTTCCATCAAAAAGGAACTTAATCCTTTTCAGTGAAATATATATTACCAGCATATTAGAGCAATCTTTCAATGGGTTGTAAAATATATCACTTAATGGCTGAAATATTTGTTAGTTGAAAAGTGCACTCAACCTTAACATGATTGGGCTTTGGCTGTAAATTTCTGTTTAATAACAGTCACTGAAAGGAGGAGGTCTGGGTTTATATATTTTCGTTTCACCGATTCTAATTTTTGCATGAATCATGTGAGATGACTTAGGCCCAGAAGTTGATGCTTTCAATTCATTATTTGTTGCAACAGTAATTCAACTGTGCAGGGCATCTCTGTACTGATCGAAACTCCAGGAAATGCTACAAATTGTCAGGTTTTTATTAAGCCAGTGGTGTGCAGAAGCTACTTTATGCTCCACCACTAAAAAGCAGTGTGTGAATTACCCAGGACAAGGCTCACCTCTTGTGATAAAGAGAAACAGTTAAGGCTGTTGTGTTGTCTCAGGCCAGCCGTGCCATGTGGGGAATGTCAATGAGACCAGAATGAATCTGCAGTCTGAACAGGCTCAGCCCCGTGGTCCTGCTGGCACCTCAGTGGATTTTACCACCAGCCGTATGACCATATCGCCATTGGTAACCAGAGCAGGGCAGAGGAAGCACTTCTGCACCAGCATTCAGACAGTACAGTTTTATAAAAAACAATGCTCCTAGAAAGGGCGTCTTTGTTTTGCGACAGTCCTAAAAATCAAACCAAAGCTCTCTTACTCTTGTAAAGCTAAAATATTTTCAGTACTTGGAAAACAAACAGGAAAATCCTTTCCCCCTCAGTGCAGTTACCAACAGTCGCTAAGAACGTGGCCTGTGGGCTGAGGAGATGAAATACAGTTGCGCTTTGCAATCTCAGTAATTCACAAGAACTTGAAGTGCTAATAAATTCTGCCATTTGAAATTTATTGCAGAATTTAAATCTGCTGGATGTTGTCCAAATCAAGGGCATTCATACAGATTTCAGTAAAGCCTGGGATGAGACTGTAACATTCACATTAGGGGATGATGTTACAATGAATAGACTTACAAAGAGAAGGTGATTAATTTAAAAAGCAACCAGAAAAAGACACATCATGTATATATATACATCTACAGAGGAAAGTTAGTTTCCTGTGTTGTGACACCCTTTCTAACAGAGCACTGAATAAATCCCCGTATTTCAATAATATGTGTAAATCCAGTAACATTGTAATTCCAAATTGACAGATCAGTAGGAGGCTAAAATAAAATTAAAAAAATAATAATTTTAAAAGGGAGACATTATGGAATTGCACCAAATCCCAATTGTAGGCATCACGTTAAGGTAAAGTCTCTGGGCTGGATTCATCAAAGAGAGAGCAAGCGGAGTTTCTGGCAGTTTTGCATTTCAATGAAAGAACAGCGTCCTTATTTGTCATGTGGAGAGGCAGATAAATGCTGAATATTTCCAGCCCTAATTAACATAGGCCAGATAACCTCATTAAAAAGCATGAGGAGCTTGGAGGAGTAAACCTCAGTGAGGACCCGTTTGCAGACTCCCTTCTAATCCCTCCTTCAGAAGTCAAGATGGGACCCTTGAGCCCGGCCATGAAGTGGAAAGCTCCTGCAGATGATGCAGGTCTTTCTGCTGCTGCTCTTGCCAAAACAGGCTGCCCCCTGCTCGGGCAGGATGACTCCAGTGTATCTCATCTTGATTTCTGATAGACAACTGTCAAGGTGAAAAGTCACCTGGAAAAGGCACTATCGCCCGGAGTCATAATAATCTGTTTGCAGAGATTGCTATCAGTTTAATGCTCTCCAAAATGCATCATTTTCCTGATGCAGTTATGCTTGTAGAATGCAAACAACCCCAGCAAAGTATCCTGATAATGAATGAAGATAAATATCAAGATTTTTCTGGATAAGTAAGTTCCAGAGTTTTCTCTTCCAGAGAACGACCTGCCAGCTGGGAAAAGTGGGGTTGCAGCTTAGGTCTCTGACCGTAGTGCCCATGGCTGTAGGTCAGCACAAGGAAAGCAGCATTGCAGACACAAGAAATCACATAAGGCTGTGAAGATCAAACCCCAACCCATCAAAATTCTGATTTCAAATCTTCCGATGATCAGGATTTCTCTGGTTTTTAGAGAAAATATCTGTTTAAGTGCATAAAATGTTGTGTCAGACAAATCAAGCCCAGAAAACAAAATAAAAACCAGCCAGACTGTGGGTAACTGTGTTCAGAAATCTATGTAAAAAGGCAGTGAGTTCTCTTTCACTGAGTCTCAAGATGCAGACTGCATGTTTCTGAAAACATTTTTAATTCAACCAGAAGTGTTGAGACAGAAGGTCAGACTGATCTCCTGGTGGTTTCTTCAGTCTTAAAAATTACAAATCTGAGAAAATATTTATAGGATTGTATAAAACATATTGTTCTTTTGGTAAGACATGCAGTGCCTTTAAAGTGACTTGTGTATAAGTATGTTTGCAATGGCTAAGCTGGAAGGCAAGGGAGAATTTGGTTTGATAAATTCGGGAGATCACAGGAAAATGCAGAAGTGTCAAATTAACATGGCATGAGTGTGTCAGTGGAGGGTATGGACTATGGACCAGAGGTTCAGGGAAGAGCAGACTTTAGCTGCTCAGACTGCTCTCACAATATTCCCCAAGCACTGAGGGTTCGAAACCAAAATGTTGCTGCTTATTAGTGAACAGCATTAACAAGAGCAGGAAGACCTTTGAAACAGAGAAAAGAAAGAATTTTTGAGGGGTTCTGCAGTGTATATATATGTTTTCAGTTTAAAACCTAATCTGTTAATGTATGCTACTTTGTAATAACACGATCATATTTGGTTAATAATCCTTTTTGCTTAGCACAGAGACTGTTGCAGGTGCTTGTTCTTGTTCTTGTTCTGCAAGCCAGTGCTTTCATGAGATAGATTTTGTGTGGCACTGTGAAGTGATTTATGTGTGTAAGCAAAGTCAGGGGAAAGTCATAGATTTTAGTATTCTCTAGTACTTTCTTTAACTTGAGCAGTACTTTCTGTCCTGTTTCTTTGATGTACTGGATGCTCGATATCGCTAGCAATATAAATCCTTGCTTCAATCTTATTTACATAGACAAAAGTTATGTAGTGACAAGGTCCCTTCAAGGCTTGAATGGTTTGTTAATAACATGTACTAAATAGCATCTGGTATCAATCTTGTCCTACAGACATGCCTGTAGTGATTTAAAGCTTTCATTCTTTGAATTCAAAATCTAATTTTTAATGCACTTTCTGTCAGCTGTCTTCACAGCTTTTAAATGAGATTCTGTCATCTTGACATATTCACAGATACATTGAAACTTAACTAGAAAAAATGAAATAAAAACTTCTCATGTCTAAATAAAATGCCTATTCATGCTCATATATATTTTTGATTGTTATTGGCTTTCAGTTATTTACTAATATAGAGATGAGTAACATTTTATTTACTGAATGGTAAATCAAAAAGTAACTGCTTGTGTGACTTGGACCTGACTGCTTAATTGTTTTCCAAGATGTTATTATTAGTTAAATAACAAAACAGTCATAGACCTTCATTTTCAGATTAACTTATTTGGAAAGCACTCAATTAAATTTTTACCTACCAAGCTGCACAGCAAAGGGCTCTGTGAATGCTATGCTTCCTTCGTTTTTTCACTCATCTGCAAAATCCCCATGTTTAAAAGCAGAAACAGGGTAACAGAGAATATGTATCATTGTAGGATGTCGATGGGAAATTGCGTTTCAATCCAATACCTTTCTTCTCACTGACACTTCTGTCCGAGCAGCCATTTTGAAATCTGGTTAATATTCACTGAAGACCACTGGCTCACATCAGTTTGGGAAGCTCCTGAGATGGAACATCTTGGTATGAACTCTTTGGGCCTGTGCAACACAGATGGCTATTGAAAAGATTGCCTTTAGGCGTAAATAAACCACCATGAAGACATCTTTGGTGATGGTGGTGATGAATATTTTCCCATCACCAAACCACGCACATATTTCTTAGACTAAACTGAAACTTTGCCTACACTTAAGGCCAGTTTCAAGGGAAAAATGCACATTTCCTTAGGGAAATGTACATTTGCCTTTAGGGAAAGTAAGGAAAAAGATAATTCCCTGGTCAACTAAGTTAAGTAGCAGTTGTGTGACTCAGTGTGTAAGTGGAAGGAAAGACTCCTTCTTAGTGTCTGTCTTCACCCCCAGGTCCAACCTGAGAGGATGTTAATTGGAAGGAAAGCAAATGAAGTTATTCTCTTCCTGTAGCTGCTTTCTGTGTCTTCTGCCCAGCAAAGATTGATAGCTCCAGAAATGACAACATTTGACAACTGAGCTCTCTGTGATGCCACTGGGAGGAAGTCTGGGAGGTTCACAGATCCTGTTAGTGCCATAAGCAGGGCTGGCCACAGGAGTCCCAACCTTCCAGTCCAGCTGTCACAAGGGATGGAGGCACTCAGACAAAGGACTTCAGCATAATGGCAGTGGTAGTGCCAAGGAGACTTTTCCCTGGAGTTCACCAAGAAGTGGACATGTTAAAATCCTGTTGCTGTATATGAGGGATGTGACTAGAGAGATGCCTGGGGTCTTGGAATTGGGGATAATATTTAACAGTCATTCATCACCTTAATATGTCATCCTTCATTGAAGTGTATCAAAATGCTTTACAAACTTTTATTAGGCCTCAAAATATGCTCAGGAACATTCTTTTCCTGTTTTACAGGTGGCTGTCAGTTGCCGCTCCACAGGCACAAGGGGATAAGTGACAGACTCAGACACTGAATGCGTAAGTCCTGAATCTCATCTATCTCTGATTACTGAAATACACATTTTCCCAGTGTTGAAAAAATGGTAGAATAAATAAGTTTTTGTTCCTACAAGTTATTGCTGGTCTTAACTTTACCTCACTTCACATTGCTTATTGGATCTGTCTGCTTGTTTTGTAGAACATTAAAACCGAGGCAAAAAAAGAGTAAAACAGTTGGATACAAGGCTTGAACTGCTAAATGCATATGATTAAAACTGACAGAGAACTTAAGAATAAGATACAAATAAGGCTATTGAGAAATAAAAATAGAGAACTATATTTTCAAATGAAGTTTTACAGGAAAAGCCAGAGGAGCCATGAGCCTACTGTAATTGATGTGAGGGATAGCGTATGTCGAGGGATCTTGTGTACTTCTTTCCCAGGATTGCCTCTGCATGCCATAGCCATCCATACCAGCTGCCCTTTTTAACTCCCTGTGTGGTCTTGTTTCGATGTCATACCTAATCCATTATTTTTTTTGTATCTGAAATGACATATATAGCTCTTGGGAATAAATTACATTATCTGTGAACACTTCCATTGAGAGTAAAACTGAAGTTAGACTTAGGATAAGGGTGGTCAAGCACTGGAATTGGCTGAGGTGGGAAAACCTGTATCACTGCAGACTTTTAGAACAACTTGGGTATGGCTTCAGTCTAGCTTTACCTTGGTGGGGGCTAAGATGTCCTCTCTTATTTTCTATTACTGTAAAAAGGAGTGCGACAAATTATTCTTCACTTATTGGAGTCTCATGCAGATTTGTCTGTAGATTTCCCAGCTCTTACTCGTTCTTCAAGAAATGTCTCTGTTTTCTTGAACTCCATTGTTCAGATCTTCTAGGTATCTTTGCCCTGTTATGATTTCATATATATATATATAAAAATTTAACTGCACAAGGTTTTTCTCTCCTACAGTGTCCTATCTTCTTTCTTTCATCTGACAATAAAGCTTCTATGGTAACAATGTCTTTTATTCTGTTGTGAATTTAAATTCTTTCTTTTCTAGCTTTGATTTCACACACAAACGCCACCTTCTTTTAAGCAGGACCGGTCCATAAAGAAGGCAGTCTATGTCTTCTTATTAAAATGATGAAGTGTAAGTAGAAAATGTGCTTTGTTTTTGAGAAAGACATTAAAAAGTTATAATTTAGAGATTAGCTGCTCTATAAGAAGGAGATGTTGAATATTTCTCATCTCTCATCAACTCAATATCAATTGTTATCTCTTCAATATCAATTGTTATCTCTTTTCCCGCACTTTCCATTTTATGTGTAATTACTATTCATCATAGTTATGAAGTGTGAATTATGAATTATTCATGAACTAATGAATAGCTTAAAATTTGAAATTTAACATCCAAAATGCATTCTGTGTTGCTCATTTGCAACTCTGAGTCCTCTGGATTCTGTACTATTGTTTGTCTCCTGATTGTCACACTAATGTCTTGCTGCTTTTGGCTTTGTCATTTGTGTGGTTCAACACAAATAGTCCCAAGAAAGGATCCCAAAGGCTTCCTCAGGAATGCTGCACGGCTTAGTGGAAGAGGGTCAGATTCATCCTGGATACACTTTTAATATAAATTAGGAAAAAGAGTTCACGAACCTTGACTCAACAACAAATGGGAATGATTTTCCACTTGATACTCTTTTTCATGCTTTTTTTAATTCAGGATGTGCTCATGAAGAGGAAGAACTATCAGCTTTTAACTGTATTTCATCTGCTGGAAAAAAAAAAAAAAAGAAGGATTCAGATTTGATGGACTATTCGGATTTTATTCAAGTACAGGTGAAAAATTTAAGTCTTCCAGACTATATTTCAGATTCTGTCACTATGCACATTAGAGCTATTTCCTTGGTTTATTTTGCTTAGACAGAATTTAGTGATGAAGATTAATTTATCCACTGTGTTTCAGGTAATGCTCACGACAAGCCAAGCATCATTAAGATCTCCAGAGTCTTATCATTAACTACTCTTCTCGTGGTGCTGAGTTTACCATTATGAACTGGAAAAATTCAGTTAGGCTTAATAAAACAACTACATTTGTCCAATTTTGGATCAATAGCTCTTGTTTTGTTCTTTAGCCCAATGGGCATTAATACTTAATCATCTTTTGTCAGGAAATGGTACTATGACTCTCATTTGTCTTTAAGCAAAAGAACATTCATTATTGGATGTAAAGTCCGTTAGATTTTCCTTCGATGGTATATTCCTGTGGGAAGGCACGTAGCGAGAAACATTTCTTCAGCAGTTTTACCATTGTGCATCCTTAGTTTTAATTGCCACCATACACCATTTACAGAACTTAAATTTATCATGCTTACAGCTGAGGAACTGTGTTTCTAACTTCTAGACATTTACATTTATAAACTTCACTTTCCGACTGTCTCCTGAGCAATAAGTAAATTTATTAACTTGGACCAGCTTCGGTTAATTTTCACTCACTTTTCTGTAAGATAGCACAAACTTTTTACAGAGAATTTTAGTAGTGGCAATTATCACCATTTTTGATTACTATGAACTTGTATTAGCCTTTTTTCAGTATAAAAATGAAATGAAAGCCCTAAGGGATGCACATCTAATATTCAAGATTTTATCACTTTAAAGACTTACTGCAAATTGTGTAAAAGCAAACTCTGCACCTTCTCAAGGCACAGAGTTTTAATCATTTTTATATTTCTTTTATGAAGAGATTTTCTTTGCATCTAAAATAACCTAAAAGTGTCTCCAGGATCAAAATGACTTACTTTTTGCTTCCCTTTCATAACTATTTTTAATATTGTGTTCTTTTTTTTAATACTGTATTAACTGCAGTTTTACAGGAACCAAGGCTCTTAAGCTCCTTGAGCAGTAACTGTGTTTGGCGCAGACAGACCTACTCGAACATCTTTTGCCTCCCATTTGAAGGTCTGCACAGGGGACTGTTTTGACACAGGTGCCACAAAGCCCTTTCCTTTCTCTGGGAAAGAAGACCCCACAGGATATTGCCTGCCACTGCCTTCTGGGGTTTTTTTTATTAGGAAATTTGTCAAAACCAGAGAGGAATTGAAGCTACACCTTCATCACTCCTGATAGATTGTTTGAAACCTGTCTCTTTCTTCCTCTTTGAATATCATCTAAAACTTTAGTCCTAATTTTGCTTATTATGAGAATCTACCAAGAAAACTGCTAGATTTATAACACAGGTCAATTCATTGGCATATTCTACAACACAATTTATTGTTACTTACACTGTATTTGTGATGAGAAAAATTTTTATATTAGTGTATTGCATGAAGTAATTCTAACTATAAATGGCCTTTTTAAAGATGTAGCATCGTCTTCCTTTCATTGCCTGCCATGCTAATAGGAGAACAGCAGATGCTCAGGCAAGATTCAATTCACCTTAATTCGTTCAAGCTTAATTAGCAGCTGGGGTGCATCTGGCAAATAAACATGAAAATAGTGACAGCCTGAGTTAAAGGGGAAAAGTAAAAGGCTTTTGTTCATTAACCACATGTTCTTGGTTGTGAGTATTATGTGCTCAAGGCAAAATCATTTTTAGACTTTTTTTTTTTTTTTTTTTGCAAAGGATAGAAACCCTCATACCCACATCTTCATTCCCTGTATTTATTCTTGCACAGGTGAGTCATGCAAAATGGGAGCAGTCCCACTATGAGATGTTCCTGCGCAGGTAAACGCTTGCACCATCACAGCTTAAATATATGGCTCAAGCTTGTATAAACAGAAGAGAGTAGTTTCTTCAAGAATTAGGGAGGCAAAATGGACCCCTAGAGATGTAATTAGGAATTATTTACAACCCTGAATAATGATCATGCAGTATCTTGCACAAAGCAAAATAAGCAAAGCCAGTTCTGAAGAGATCCCTGCTGCCATTAAATATGTGACTAACTAGCAAAATGAGGGGCATAACTATAAGAAATGTGCAATGCCTTTGCAGTAGTTTTAGTTCCAATGCTCTTGCCTATATAAATTCCATATTTGTGTATTAGCTGTTGCTGAGTAAGTGGGGAAAGCAGCAAGGTTTTTTGAAAGTGGAACCATTTAAAACACAGGATTCCTTGGGTTCACTGTCAAAGTAAGGGTTTTGGACAATAACGAACAACAGAGAAGTGGCAAGATTATACAGTGGTAAAAGCCAAGCTATTAAAAGCTAAGTATTAGTTCCTAATGTAGCCCAGAACAAGGCTTTGGCAGGTGACAGAGAGAGCACGCAAGCTGTGGCTTTGATTTTCCAGATTTATCTGTATTATATAAGGAGTTAAGAAGGGACTCTTTGTTTCCTCTTATTTACGTAAAACCAGCCACAGCATCTTCAGTCGATCAAAAACATCTGCAATCAAAATCTTCGCCTTCTACTTCCATACTCCGTATTAAAGAATCCTATAAGAGATGATGTTTTGTGGCTCACCAGGACACAGTCTATCTGATAACCAGGTCAGTGCAATGCTGGTGTTTTCTTGAAAGGAAATTATATGAATTTTGCAAAAGCAGGTAAATAAAGCTTGCAGAAGAGTGATGACAGTATGGTGGCTATGGGTTGGAAGACCATTGAAAAGTGACAAAACCTATTTTAAGGAAACTGTATAACTGTGGGTAAAATGGCAATAAAGTAGCTGCTCTTCTTTTCTTCAGGTTCTGTTATCTTCTTCATACAAAACTCTTTCAAGATTGGTTTAGAAACAGAAGGTTGATAAGAGAGAGCTCATCTCAGAGCTACAGTTGAGGGCCTTGAGCCATCTCTGGTACGTACTACTGTATACCCTGTTACACAAACACCTACAGCAGATAACTAATGTAAACATGGCTTTCTGGCCTTTACATGTCCAGGGCAGCTGGTCTGTCCAAAAGTAGTACTGGTTTTTACTGTATCAGCTCATCAAATGCATTCAGAGTTTCCACTGGATTTTCTTTTTTCTCTTTTTTTTTTTTTTTATGACAGACTGTAATAACCATCTGTGTTTTAGAGGATGTTTAACTTCACTTGGAGTGTAAAGACAGAATGTCTAAATGAATGCACGAGGCTGAAAAGGCATCAAAGCCAGATTTGAAAGAGGTAAGATCTGATACAGAGCAGTTTGTTACTGTTTATTGGCTCGTGGTAACTCGATAGCTGTGCTCTGCTAACTTCAGCTGCATTCCATCAATGGCAAATGAGTCAGATGTGTGGTTAGTGGTCACCCTGGGCATGGTGGCCCTCAAGGAAGAGGTGAGTGTATGGCTACCAACCCTGCCAAACACAGGGCCAGCACTGCCACAGGGTTTGCCCCTGGCTGGGAAGGACTGGGAAAGGACACCTTGAGGTCGTAATGAGAGGTCTCAACCTGAGATTAATCTGAAAGACTCCTCAACCCATTTCCCTGTTACTTATATTTACACATAGCTTAAAAATACACCTTTAAAATTGACATTTTCATTTAAGTACCAGCCGGCAAAGTGATTGCACTGGTTTGGGTTGGACCACAAACGTGTGTAACTGTACACACAGACCCAAAGGCTGTGGTGGGGTTGATGCCATGTGCTTTACCCTCTTCTGCTGAGAGGTAGGAGCAAAGTTCTCAGCCACTTCAGAGGTGCAGAATCAGGCCAGCCATTAATTTTGAGACATAACTGTTTTGTGAGTGTAGCAGATGCTGAATGATTAATTATTTATAATGGCACATTCTGGATTATGAATACAGATAAAAACTCAGCAAAAGCTATTGAAAATGAAGTCTAGCTTTTTTATAAAGTACCTGGGGATATTGCATTTCAAAAGTATTCTAGAAGTAAATCTCAGTATTAAAGCCATTTCCATAAGTTTTTAATGTTAAGCCTCTTTAGCTCAACAATGAAAACACTTAACTTCACAGTTTGACAGAGAAGTGTATTAGCAAATGTCATGGAAGGACTATGTCATGCCAGTAATTCATTCTCCTTAGAAAAATTATCCAGCAAAGTCCTTATGATTTATGAGAGGAATTGAACCAAAATTAGCTATCAAATAAGTCATTGGGCATAATCACTTCTCCCCCTATTTTGTTTGAAATCTCTATGAGCACCCCATAGACATGCCAGGGGATTTTTCATCATATTTTGTGCTTTGCTATCTATAAATAGCACATTGTGGGTACTTCAAACTGGATCTATAAAAGATTGATTAATTACATACTTCTAACCTGATTTTAGTCTCAAAGATCTATATTGGAAGTAACTTACATAAAGTCTTTGAATTTCTAACAGTGAACAAAGACACCCCTGGGTTACACTGGCGAGCAAGTTTGTACGGGGTTCTGGATGGCTCCTGATTCACTACGTGCTCACTGATACTCAACAGAGAAGGAACTCAACAGGTAATAGAGCTAAAGTGACTTCATCAGAGTCATTTAAAGACGGGAGAGTTTGGGGGAGAAGACCCCAAACTTTCCTAGACTTGATGAAGAACTTTGATGAAATGACCAGGCCAGTATTTCAGGTGGCTGTTACTAAACGGATTAGTCTTGCTCTAAATTTGGGATTTGTCTGATATTTTAGAGAGCCATCGCAGTCCACTGCCCTGCCAGAAAACTGCACTGGCCTCTCTCAACAAAGAAATGTTTCTGGCAAAGCTGATTAGCGCTGCCTTATGAGGTACTGCTGTTATTTACTGGGTATAATATCATATTATGCAAATGTTCCACTATAATATATGTCCTGGTAGTTTAGAACAGAATGTAATGTGAGTACAGTCGGACAATGTGGGTCTGATTATGTTAAGCACAGGGCTCGAGTTCTGCTTCTAGACCAGTGATTTAACAAATCATCTAGTATTGTATATACCCTGATCAGATGTACAGCCTAGGTTTTGCTTTGGGGGAATGTGAATATTTGAAGTTAATATCATGTTTTATTAGTACCAGCATTAAGTAAAGCTCATGCACTTGGGGTGTTAAAGTGAATCCAAAAAACCAATAAACACAGCGAAACAAAAGTGACTTCTGAAAGTCAGTCTCAGCACAGCTTTTTCAAGTCTTTCCTCGCTTCCTGTCACAAGCATTTCAGCAAATGAATTCTTGGCCTGATTATTAAAATACCTAAAGGATGGGCCTATATACTGTTTTTTCCCCCAAGCTTTGTCCTCCAAAAGTCCTCTTGACAATAGTGAAGCAGACACCTCCCCAGCGCATGGACTCACCTTCAATGGAAATATGTGGGTTTACATCAGATAAAAATCTAATGGTCTGGGCTGCACAAAAAGGGAAGGATTAGGCTTTGCCTGGGTGACGGGACCGTGCAACCTCCTGGCACAGTGAGGAGAGCTGACGTTATCAGAAAAAGTCAATGCTCAAGAGAAGTAAAAATAGAATAGGCCACTTCCATCAATTTCTGGTCTCAGAAAAGCACGAGGCTAAAAAGCAAAGCAGTGAGTGTTTTTAACAGCTATAGATTAGAGAGTGAAAGTGGATCTAAAAATCTTACTTTTTCAAGGAGATGTTCAATACCTATCCAGTGAAGAGATCACAGACTCTTAAAGGGATTAAACCAATGATTACACTAAAACGGCACCGCCACTTAGAAGCAGTCTCCTAAATGCTGGAGGGTGAAGGAAGGGCAGTAACGGAGCAAACATGAAGAAGGTGAGTGCTAAAGGGCAGCAAGACGAGGGGAGCCGGGGAGGAGCAGTGGGGTTTTTACACTGCCAGGAGAGACAGCTACACAGAAAGAGCTGGAAATGAGGTTGGGAGCTGGTTAAGACAGAGCCACTGTCAAGAGGATGTTGCGGTGGAGGGAAAGAAATGGAAGAACTATTTGGGTTTTGGTCAAAAAGAGAAATTGAAGTATCTTGAGCCTCTCTGAAAATCGTAACAGGTAAATTTAAGTCCTTGCTTCCTAAGCTAAGTCATCAGAGACTATAATGTGATGTATAGGCAGTGTTTGTAGTAAACAGAATAATTAGAATAATGTATAGCCTACAGTATGTATAAATATATGCATGTGAAAAATGAAGACACCGTGAGTTTTTAAGCACGACATTAGAAGTATGTTGACTTTTGTGTAATTAAATTGCTTTCTCACTATCTGTGTTTTATTTAGTTTCTGCAGAATGAAATGTTGCTTTTTGGATTAACATTTCTGTATTATGTCATTAAGGTTATTGAATGGCAAAGAAGAAGGAGGGAAGATTTGATCCTAAGGAGGATTTTTTTTCATACTAAGGGACTTCAAATGCCAGAGCGGAGATGGCCTATAAATCTAATTGCCAAAGCCACTATTAAAGTAAGAAAGGAATTTAGATGGGATTTGTTCAAATGCCATGTACGGTAGAAAGCAAATAGAGTCTAATCCATTGTGGTGAATCTGGTTGGAAATAAAAACACATAGGTTCATAGGATTACTCTATATTAAGAAGGAGGCAGAAAAGAGGGAAATGACATCTAAATCCATTCATTTTGGAAATTATTTGCCTTGGAATGACAACCTCATTGAAAAGGAACGACACAGATTCTGATCAAGGTCCCACCAAGGTCTGTGACTTTGTGGGAAGGAAGTTGTGGAAATGACCTGAAAAATACATTTAGTGTTTTTTTTGAAACTTGGAGTCAGAGAAGTTGCTCAGTGCCCTGCAATGATACATGGTTTTCCAGCGTATGGGCACAGAACCTAAACCTACTGTCATATATTTGAATGCAAGTCCTTTTGGGGACCAGGGCGGCTTCCTCAGCTGCCTCAAATGTACAAAAGGTCTAATATCAGTAGAGCTAAACTCAACTACAGGCTTGGTCCTAGTTTGGAATGGCCCTTTTTGGCTATTCCTGAGAGACCTCCAAAGAGCTAGTTCATTATTTGCTCCTAAGCATGGTATTTCTTTGGGCATGATGCAGAGAGAGCGAACACAGTGAACCCACCCTTTCCTCCATGCCCAAAGTCAGCTCTGCTCAAGCACACAGCTTAGTCATGAACACTATAAAAATTTTAATACCTTCTTGTGAGGAAACCAAGGTCCCTGTATTGTTAGTCATGAAATCGCCCGTCTCTCACATGAAAGATACCGTTGCAACATTTGTTAAGTTATAGTTGTTTGAGATTTTTCATGTGGAAAGCTTTCCAATTGAAAGATACACTGCTGCCAAGAAGCATTTTTAATGACAAATGCCAGTTCCATTTTTTCCAAATAGGAAAAAAATCAATCATTTAAAAACATTTGAAGTTTTTTTTTTCTTTTGGTTCAGTTTTTAAGAAAAATGAAAAGTTAAAACGAAGCACAGTTATCCACATGCTTGGCACTGTGGAGAACGCGGTCCCTCCTGGGTCAACTTGCCCTTTTCCTGTGAAAGGGAAGATGTTTTTCTCAGGGGTGTCACTGACACTGATGGTTTTCCCCCCAGTCCCTGTCAGAACTGTGTCTTACATCCAGCAGAAACATCCACTTGCCAAAAAATAAACAAATACATCGCATTTGGGTAGGAAATGTGCCCACTCAGGTCCTCTGTAAACATCTTCAGAGGCAGGGCATCACTTAAAGAGCTTTCACAGATGTGTTGCCCAGGGAATTAATATTCAGGAATCATTATGTTTGCCATTTGGAAAATATTTTTCCTCTTGAACCCCCCTACCAAGCCCCAGCTGGTTTATACACAGTATCCCAGATCAGTAGGGTGGAACTCTCAGCTCTGTTATATGGATGGGGAAACTGAGAAGCAGAAATGTCTTCCTGTTTTTTCAGGTCCTCACTGTGAACATCTATGGTGAATTTTTTACTCTATTCTAGACTAAAATTAGGAGACGATGCTGCTTATGTCCAATATGCTCAATAAGCAGCAATAAATTGAGAATGCAGAGACTTGCATTTTAAAGCTGCTGCTTAAATGGAGAAGCTTAAAAAGCAATTCTAAACTTAACTGAGGGTGATAACTAATATAAGGATCTGATAGCGCAGACATTATCTCTGTTAGCTGGTTCCTCAGTTAAGCATTTCTGTATTAGTTATGTCAACCTTTGGTCAAAGGAATTATAAGGACTGAATTGTGTTTTACAGCCTCAGCATTCTTGAATATGGAAGAAGGTTTGACACTGAGATCTTTAGATTTCCTGTAGTTTTCCACCAGTGTAAGAGAGCAGACACTGTGCCCAAAAGGCTTTTTAAACCAGCTGTGGACTGCTACCAACTAAATGCTTGTTTTAATCTGTATGCCAGTATCTGCAAAGTGCCCTCATTTCAAATGGCATGAAAGAAGACTGTGAAGGTGCCGGGAGAGGTGACTAATTAAAGATTATGAAAGAGAGATTAAAATCCTGTGGGCCTTTCTAAACAGTTAAATGGCCAAATGACACATCCTCTCCTGTGAGAGGGCATGGAGTTGAGATGCACACCCTGCAGCTTTTGTACTAAGCCCAAAGGGAAGCAGTTTTAAGGTGTTTCTAGTTACTTCTCAGTGGGGGATCTGTACGTCCCTTGATCAGTACCACGATTTGAAAGGGATCATGAATTTGCCCTCTGCCCCTGGCCTTGGTGCCCTAACACAAACCGTCCTTGAGATGATCATAGTAATTCACCTCATGCCTTTTCTTTTTCTTTTTTTTTTTTCTTTTCTTTGTAAGTCTGATGCCAAATACATTATCTTAAACACTTTCAATTTTAAGTAATGAAAAGAGGAGAAATAGCAACTCTGTGGGAATATTTCAAGGGGATTCTCATCCAATATAAAGACAATAGCAGAAGGCGCTGATGTGTAAATTGTGGCCAAGAGGTAAAAGAGAGAGAAAGAAAAGAAAGCTAAATTGCAAAAAAAAGGTTTCAATATAACAGAAGACAAAGAAACTCTTTCTAATCTGCCACTACTTTTACTCTGGTGTAATGAAATGAGGGCTCATGTGCAAAAGTTAAGCAACACAGGAATAATGTTTGCTACTATGCAAAACAAACACTGGTCTTCTGAGAAGAAACAGCAAAACTAAAAGAGGGTAAGTAACAGCATTTCATGTTTCCAGGCTGTCAAGAATTGCCCTTTGATCAGTTTTATCAAAAGCTGCGCTGATTGTCTTCAAGTAGGGCTGGTTTTGAAAATATTAACCCTCCAGGGTTCTGTTTTGTTTTCTATTAAATCTAAAGGCAGTGTAATAAAAGGGTCATTGGAACTGGATGTAGATAACATTTTACAGCCTGATCCTGTGAGATGCTGGATTTTCTCAAGGTAATGCAGTTCAAGGTTTCTAGCAGTTTTCTTAAAGCTTAGCAAACACATTTTCAAAATGTTGATCAAATCTCCCCTTTTCAAGGTATTCAAATTAAACGGCCAGGTTGACTTCTATTCTACCTTTACAAGCTTTCAGTTAAGGAAAAAAGCACTCTCCAGTTGATTAAGAGGAAAGGTGTGTTTCCATCTTCAGCAGATCTTGTATTACTGTTCACCCATCTCAGAAAGGCTAAAACAGAACTAGAGGTACAGAGATGGGTGACAAAGCACAGAATGCCCCATGTCTGAGGGGAGATGAAATAGATTATTATTTTCAGCACAGAAAAACACACTGATACAAGAAAACAATGTGATAAAATTGTGAGTAATATTGGGAGGGAACAGGAAACTGGTATTCACTTTCTCATGGTAAAAGAGTAAGGCAATATCAAATGGAATTATCCAATGGTAGGAATTAAAAAGAGTAACAAAGCCACTTTGTCACAAAAGCAGGTTAATTAAACTCTGGAACTCATTGCTGCAAGACAGTGTAGAGATCAGAATTGTATGTGGGTTAAAAGAATACCTAGACAAACTGTTTGATGAAAGATGTTAGGACTATTAAGACAAGTTATAATTTCCTGATAGCTGAGGAAGAGTATTGGAGGGATATCACTGTCTGTTTTTCTTATATATCCCTCAGAGATGGAATCCTGAATTAAATGGACTGTTGACCCTGTACTGTTGCCTGGGAAATCCATCTTCTCTGGTAATAGGACTTGTCTCCATAGTCAAAACCGTGGCAGAACAAGTTCTTCCCGAGGCAAGAAAATTATACTATAAATTCAAGGCCTCTTATCCATTAAGTGTAAATTTTGAGATGTACTGTGAAATCAAAGGGGTCTCTGGCATGTGTTTCATAGCTGAAGTAGCTGAGTGAAGGTTATTCGTCCTATGTGGAGAGCCTGGACAAGAACAGCCCCAAAGCAAATGAACTGGGATTTGACTGCCTCTGTCCAGATTTGAAAGCAGATGTTCAACAGGATGTCAGGAGAGAAGGGATTGCTGACTTTATAGTTGGGAAGTGTTTTGGAGAAGTTCAGTATGGAGACCATGCCAACCTGCAGTCAGAAAACTGTGTCCTCATGTCCATGATTTGCACAAAGTAGGTTCAGATGAAGTCTCTAGGTCGCAATGGGAAAGGGCTTCTTCTGATCAGAGCTCCAGCAAACTTCACAAGAGAGAAGCCAGTCACTACATTGACAGGCTCTTTAAAGGCATATGGGATTCTTACTGGAGCTGATCAATTAATCTTTTTTTCACTTGTTATTGTGCCTCACCTACAAAGTAACAGGCTCACTGCTTGAATCAGAAAACTGCTGAGTACAGACTGGTTTGGAAGTATGCTTGAGAGAGTGCTTGGGAGCTCATACTGTTATTTTTGGTTGACTTAAGCTACACTGAAATCATTCTAACAAAATTTTCAGTTAACCTAGATAGCAGGGTGTGGAAACTGTACAAGAATGCTTTTCATGTTAGTCTGTCCTTGGATAAATCTTGCATATGGTAAGGAACAGGTTTTTTACCATAAAAGCTCACACTTTTCCCTACTACTTTGCTAACAAGGAGCACCTGGCAGTGATTTTCAGCAGAAGATCCCAGTTCTATAAGAAGCCCTGGGCTGCCAGGTCTCTGCCCAGCCTGCCTTGCTCAGGGAGGGCATGTTTGGTGTTACTGTTTGAAACAATACATGAACAAGTTTTCTATCAGGATGTTCATTGTGGTGTTTCATGACACCTGCTCTGAGGATGGCTACAGCCTTATGTCTGAAATGCCTGGGTTTCTTCAGGGATCCTGACCCCACTCAGCACAAGGTAAGACAGACAGACAGATGTATATGAAGTGCTTATGTGTGAAATGTGAAAATAGTATCTCCTCTGCTGTGTATCTGTGATGGATGTTACACTTTCTGAAGTGCCCCCTACCAAGTCAGCTTGCAGATCTAAATTTCCCTGGGGTTGCTCTGAGATTCCTTTCAGGTTCTAATCTAACCCACTCTGCTCCCAAGGCCTCCTCACTCCCTGAATTTCTGTGGGATTTTCTGGTGTTTGTAAATGCTGATTATCCACCCTGTGTGGCTGGTTAGGAACCCTGACTACCTAAAGGGTAAGGAAAGTTGGGTAACAGCAACCTCAGTGCTTTCCATCATACTTGACATACTTGTCATCTGGCCAAAATGCATTTTTCTGCCAATGTGTGTATTGCTTACCCTGAGGAGTGATGCTTTTCAACATTGGGATTAATAAATGCAGATTATGGGTTCTATTTGAGTTGTAAAACAATGGTAAACAAATACTTTTGAGGATATAATGGGTTTGGTGGCAAATGCCCCCAGCTTGCTCTTTGAGGGACACCACACAAAATAGCTGTTTATTTTAATAATTGGAATTGTGCCTCTAATAAGCATCTTCTTCAGTAATTTGTAGAGGTTTCTTTTAGGTTATGGACATGCATTTCTATTAAAAGGGATATTTATTCAAGTCAAGCCTAATTAAGAAAGAAATGATGCAGGAGTTATTTGGAGGGCTGTAGGGTAACAGCCTATCCTGATTCATTTTAAAGTATTTCCACTTGGTGGAATGAAACTTGCAATCACTCCAGAGGAAAAAATTCTTCGAGAATTAGATGAGAATGATTAGGATGATGTTAATGACTTATTACCAATAGCAAATGCCTCATTAAAGTGCTATATGGAAATAGGCCAAATGGACAGAACTAGAATTTTTACAAAACACAAGTATTGACAAAAAAATATTAATATTTAACATCTAAATTATTTACAGATCATTTACTTATTTTTAAAAGCTTAAAGATTTTTCTTCACCTAAAACTTAACAGGTATTAGGAAATTTGGTCCTCACCCAGAGACTGGGCAATTAGTACTAGTCACAGGACATAATACGCAGTATGATAAATAACACTTAGGTTCACAAGTATCTTTGTTCTAACATGTTTCTTGTGTATGATTTTTTTGTGTCTTGGCTCATTTAGTGTTTTTTTCAATTGCACCTCTGTTTTTCTCAGGCTGGAGTTCATGTTCTACTTTGAAAGTTGTGTCCTATTTCTTGCCTTCCCTTGGTGTGCCTCCCTTGATGAGCTGAGATACCTTTTTGTTGTGCATCAGGAGTCAGAAAGAGTTGGGAAAAATTACTTTAAAGGCCTGAGATTATTTTAGATTTTTTGTTTGTGTACTTACATCTGGTGATGTCACTTCCACCTAACTCACTGTATCAAGACTCCTGATAAGTGTGACTTTTGAGATTATTATCCTTATCCATCAATTAGAATGTCACAATTATGAGAAGCACCACAGGACAGACATAGCTGAAATACCTGTGATGCTGCTAAAAGGTTGATGCCAGTTAAGTATTTGCCTTCCTCTCTGCTTTCCACACATAAAACGTTGTGGTTTTGAAAGAAACCATAAAGAAACACTTGTCTATTATTGCAATTTGGTGAGTATTTGATCATCTTAGCTCAAGACTATGTAGAATTGACAGAATTGTTAATTTCTAATTAGATTTCAGGGATAAATATTTCTGCATTCACTGTTAATGCTTTGCAACAAACTTTACAGAATTTTCAGATTGCAGTCTGAATGTCCCAGTTCTGATCTCCTGATTAGCTTTCCCCAGTGCACTGTGCTTTGCAGTTTTCTGAGAAACAAGAATTCAGCTGACACAGACTGATCCTGCAACTTGCTGAGAGTTTCTCCCAAGCATAACTACCACCAATTTCATTAGGATTTGACGTTATTCAGTGTTTTCCAGAGATTCTCAAGAGTCATCCTTTATTTGCGTTGATACTATATTAAAATAAGTATTGTAAGAATTTTAATTCAAGCTCTTGTATAAATATCTGAGAAGTCAGTAATAAATAGTCCTAATTAGTAGACAGAAATAAAGTACTTTAATCTAAACTACACGAGCACAAGAAACAGATGGGTTTAAGTGCAAATAATTCTCTTTTTTTATAACAAGCTCTTTTTTCACTTTTTAATATCTACCCCTGAAATTCAATTTTTTATTTGCCAAAGATGTTTCAGTGAGTCGCAAGCTACTTGGGAGTGCTGCTCAAATTGTCCCAAAGAAGATGTGGCTTTTGTTAATTAAATTAATCTGTTTTAATTAATATCTCTGTACCCGGGAAGTAAAAACCTGAGTTTGCTTCCTTCCTTTATTCTTTTGGGGAATATGCATTTTGTATACGTAAGGAGGATTTAGCCCTTTTGAACCAAACAAAGCTGTTTTTAAACAGACCTACTCTCTATTAACAACAGGCATTGGGTACAGCATTTCTACAGCTCATTCATAAATCAAATCTATGCTCTGATTCACATCGTCCGAAGCGTGTTGGACTACCATGTGTCTGCTGTAGAGTGCTCTGTACTTGCAAAGTAGGTCATATACTTCAGAAGAGCATCTGACCGAGTCAGTGCATAATTGAAATACAGAGTATGACTGCAGAAACCCTGACTTCTGTCTAGCAACTGTGCAGTTGTGTGGCTGGGCTGTAACAGTCTGTGCCTGTGCACACGAACAATCTGATCAGTCTCAAAAATTTCCCTTGCACACACAACCTGGCTGTGCTGTGCAAAGGCAGTGAGTTTGTGCTTGGGCAATAAGCTTCTTCCCAGAAGCTTCAGTCTGATTGTGCATATCTTAACGGAGTCTACCTCAGTAATCCTAGGAACAGAAATGGCAGACCTCAATTAAACTGTCTTCTCCAGCAGAAAGTCCAGTCTCCCTGTACTCTGCATTGTGTCCAGGGGTGCACAGTCACCCAGTCCAACCACTGAGTCAAAGGTAAAAAAATAAAGTGATTCTGGCATCAGTTTCTCATTCTGTGAGGCAATGAGTCTTGCTCCCCTCACTCTAGCCATGAGAGCTGGACAGCATGGGGCTCTTTTATATTCTGAATTGTCACAAATAGCACTTAGTATTCACTAAAAAGCTATTGATCTCTCTCCCTCAAGTCCTAAACCTCTTTGTAAATCAGTACATCTCATTGAGTGAAAAATAATAAGAAAGTCTGGATCTAACAGTTCCTCTGAAAAGATACGAGACCCCTTCCCAGTGACTGGGGCTGTTGACCTAATGTCCCGCCAGAGCTACAGTCCACAGAGAAGGTTCCCGGTTTGATTAAAAGCCTTACCATGTGAAAGATTCAATTTCACCTCGTACTTACTTCCAAAATGAGTGATACCGTTCAATGCTTGACTCCGTTTGAACTCCCATCTGTCTGCTAAACTTCAAAGAACACTGACAACTTTCCCAGATCTGATGCAAAAGTGGATGTTTTAGTGCTGTTGATGGAAAGAGCTGTATTTACCCAGTTTAGTCTCAGCGCGCAGGTGCCTGGGTTAGTGTCTGAGGTTGGAAGCTCAGTGACACCTGTCAAGCAGAATGGCTGCTTCTGGAGTCTCCACTGGCTGCAAAGGAAGCTTGAGGTCCTACCTTTGCAACTATGTGAAATGCATGGTGTGGAACATCCTTTCTTCTCATCTCATTTTCCTCCAGCAAGAGAGTTCCTTTCGGACAGATTCAGATATGTTTTCAGATGCTCTGAGAGGCCAATTCTTCAGATTTGGGATACCTCAGCTGGCCAAACAGTCTCATTTTCAGACCATATCCTTGTGATGGGCATCTTAGGACTCTCAGGACTGCGTTGGTTGCCCTGGGAAGGTGCTCTAATCCCTGCTTAGCCATCCTGGAAGTGCCGTGTCCTAGTTCTTACCATCTGCCCTACCTCTAGCTGATCACTCGACTCCCAGATTACTGCCCTGGCAAAGGGCTTGTTTGATAAATGTGTGGTTTGATGTTGCCTGAAATCTGTCAGTGTGGCCAAAGAGAGAACATGAAGTTATTATTTATGCCTGAATAGATTTCCCATGGGGGGGGGGGGGGGCGCCATTTAAATTGAATCTCACCCACTCTCTCTC